>NW_024734553.1:0-17242 GCF_018991925.1 Homarus americanus | reverse complement strand
CTAGTAGTTATGCATTAAGTATATGTTCCAGGCGAACCTGTTCAATATCTTCCTTCAAAGCACAAATAATATTAGACTTCAGCTGGAGACATTCGCTTAAACTGGTAAAAGTAACTTCATCGATCTCATTCTGTTCCACTGTTTTTTCCTTCATCATATCAAGAGTAATTCTTAAGTGATTCAACCTCTGACAAGTCTTTTTTCTTTCTGTATATAGGTTTTATGTAATTCACTATTTTGCCTTTAAGAAATTCACACATGATGTTTTATCATTATTCATTTCTTGTACAGTATTTTCATGATTTTTCTTCATTTTCACAATTTCTTGTTCAAGTGCTTCAACAACTTGTCCCTTTTCAGTAATATCACCTTGAAGCCTCAACATTTCAGTCTTGTTCCTTTTGTTTCCTCGTCAATTTGTTTTTGGAGTGTTTCATACTGCTTCCTGCTTAGCAATGCATTCATTCAGCCTTGATATCTCTTTTGAACAGCTCCTGTGTCTCTGTCATGTCTCTGCTATGTTCAGAATTTTTGGACAATTTCTTCTTTCAGAGTCATAAGCTCACTCTCCCTTTCATTATTTAGTTTTTTCTGCTTCAAGACATGTAGTTTTCTAAATCTCCTTCCAGAGTTTTTATCTTTATCGCATTTTTTCTTGAATTTTAATCTCTTCCTGAAGGTTACTTTCCTCATTTTCTTTCTCTTGAATTTGGAGAGTCATAGTGATGTCAGCAGTAAGCTTTTCTTGCTCTTTCTCAAAATTGTTCTTCAGTGGAACATAGTTTTCTTTTTGAACCTCTAATTCCTTCAGCAGAGATTCCTTCTCAGATGTGAATGCATCAGTAATATCTTGCAGCCTTAGTTGTAAGGATGAGAGATCTCTTTCCTTTTCTTTTAACTGCATCATTCATAGCTAAATGCATTTCAGTGTAGTTTTCTTTCCTTCTGAAGTCGAGTCAGAAGTTCTTCTTCTCTTGCAGCCTCTGTTCAGATTTGTACAGACACTCTCCTTCACTTCTTTCTCTTCACTTACTTGTGCAAGGAGGTTCTCTATCTGTTGTTGCTGATTTATGACAACTTCTCATTACCTTGCATCTTCCTGCTATGAAGCCTTTTTTCCGTCACATCTTGTCAGATGATTTTTCATCTCTTCTTGCAAAGATGCAAATGCAGTTCCCCGCTCTTGATTTCTTCCATTAAACTGCCTTTTCCTTGATATGTGCTTCAAGAGTCTTTTCCACTTGCTGCTGTAGTGTGTTTAAAGCATCTTCCTGAGCTTATTAACATCATTCATTGAGGCTCTTCAAGCTCAAGTGCTTCTAAAATTTTTCTTTTTCTTTTTCTGCAGTTTGAAGAGCTTCAACTTACCATTCAATTCCAAAGTCAAACTATTCATCGTATCATTTTTTTTCTTCCAAGTCACAGACAATCTTCATCTTCTCAGTTTTGAGTGATGACAACTAGAGGAATTTTTAAAAAATCTTGTCAAATCACAAAATTTTATAATCTATAAAAAAAAGTTTAGTGTAAGTGAACCTAATTATTTCAACATTTCAGGTAATGTTTATATGGCATTTTCTTTTATTTCATACCAATATTGTATTACAGTGACCTCATTTAACGTAACGCCTCGGTTAACTAACTGCCTTCCATAAGGATCTTCAATTCAGTTGACTTAACAAAATTAACGAATTTCTTACTAACCGACCAACATGTTTTCGCTATAACTGGCCGGGCAACCAGCTTTAGTATCAGTCCGCCAATACAGTAATCGGTTTTAGGGCTTAAATTCTTACTATTTTAGTAAATATCAAGAAGTTTATACTATTCAATAATTTTAAAAGTTTAATATTAACTTTTTTAGTCATTTTAACAATTATTGAGCATAATTGAAGGTAAAGAAACTAGTTTCTGGCATGCCATCCAGCCTGTTAACACACCAGACAGGCGTTAGTCTCTCTGTTTTCAGTGGAGGTAACATCTTGCTTGAGACTCTCTTCAACTAAATGCTTTTTTGTGTTTCCAAGCAAATTATTGGTCATTTTGAAATATATTTTACATATTGACAATATATAATGCAGTGCAGTGTTGATTTAAAGAAAATAATCTTGAAATACACCAAGAGAACTAAAATTTATGGGTGAATGGAGCCATGGGGTGGCTTCTTCCACCCCAATGCCTTCTTTCTTCCTTTTCCTCCACCCCATTCTAATTCCCATCATCATCCAGGAGCCTTACATACACACCTCAAAGTAAGTGAACTTTTCTACCATTTTTGTTGAATTTAGGAAATTTTTCGTGAGCTGGAACCACTACCCAAAAACCCATTGAACATTGGTTTCGTTAACCCATCCTTCTGGAACGGATTGAGTTCGTTAACCGAGGGTCACTGCAGTGAAACTCCATATGGACTTCTTCTCTCCATATAATCCGTTAGATGGAGGTCTCACATCTATTGGGCCCTGATATAACAGACTTTCTTTCTCCATATATTGTACAGTAGTTCATTAAATAAAGGTTTTACTGTAATACATATATTTCTAACATTATACAGTATTTTCCTTAATATTCTCCTTAGTACAGTTGCTAAATTAAAATATCAATACAGTATTCTACCAAAATTGTGACAAATACCAGTATCCCAAGTGTTTTAGTTTGTGAATGGGCTCACTGACAATGCATACATCAAGGAACTACAGGTATTCTCATTTAGGATGGTTCAAGTCTTCCTGAAAATTGGCAACCTAAATGAAAAGCACTTTCCCATGGTAATACAGATAATGTATCAATTATCTGTGTCCCAAACTTCAATCACTTTAACTGGACCAAAAATATCTTAATTAGGCATCAATCATCTGTTATATTTAAACCAGCTTGGTATTAGTTGAGAATGCAACAATTCTAATGGGCCCATTTGTCAGATGTAATTTATAAGAAATAAACTGTGTTTTGTCACAGCATAATCTGATCCCTGTGCTTTCTAACCATGTGCTATACATAGCATTTACATTTTCAATAACTTTTTATAGCACTGATAAATGTGTGATATAAATGCATCATATTCGGGTACACACAGTGGAAGATGCAGATGAAGTGTAAGTGAAAAATTTACAGATACAGTAAATCCTCGATAAACAGACTAATTAGGTAGGAAAGCTGGTCCATTAAAGCTGAAGTCCATTATATCCAGATCCAGAATAATAATGAGCTTGGTCCATTATATACCACCACCACTAACACCGCCACCACTCACTACCAACAACACTCACCATAATCACCAGCAACACTCATCCTTCACCATCACCAAATGGTGTTTACAGGATATGAATGCATTCAAACTGGAACGATGGCAGCCTGCAGGTTAACAGAATAAACAATGTCGCTGTACAGTACATGGTTGTAAGTGGGGGAAAATTATGCGAATATACCGCCTCCATATCTTGCATTCTAATTTGAAAAGTGATAAACATATTGCATAAACCATGCATTTACCTACGATAACATAATAAGAAATATTGTATTTTACTAGAGAATGAAATATTCCCACAAACAGTTGACGAACCAATACCATAGTATCACACAGCTTCTGCACGAAACAACACGTCCAGTTTTTTTACAGTTCTACCTTTTCTTGTATCAATATGGACTGGTGTTTATGGTTGACACCACCACAGACACTTGCACCTTTCTTAGAAGCCATACCCAGGGTTAAATATAAGCAAAATAAGTTAAGAATCGCACAAAATCGAGGATCACCACCAACAACTGCAGTATAAATAATTATGAGCATGCGCTACACGCAAGTTATCTGCAGCCACCCAGTAAACTAGTCTGGCAGTGCGGGAATTTCAAGTGCCCTCTCGTAATTTTGTCCTGACTAAATGAGGTGCTAGAGCATCAGTTCCTGGAAAATTGGTGGTGTACCTTAGTAAAAATCAGTCATATAAAGAGGTGAGTGTCAATTAAGTTGAATGCTACGTGATTTTTTTTTTAAGGAGGAGAGCGCTGATTGGCTGCAAGCATACATGGGTATGTCACTCTATTGGTAGAGAGACTGTAAACAAGCATGGCTGCTGTTGGCAAGTCCCAAGTGTTCTGTTTAGTAACTTCAGCCTTGTATTATGGATTTACACTTTTTTTTTTCTTGGAAAAAATAACTCCAGGGATGACCAGAGCTCTATAACTAATTAGCATTATGCAGGGTAGGGCTAAACAGGGTACAGTATTACTGTAATAATTTGTGATAATTTGAATACAAATGGGCCCAATCCATATTTTTTTTTACTATAATGGACCAGTCGGTAATATATATGAACCTAACCCAAACAGGTCAGAGTGTCCATTAAAGCCGAGGTCCATTATAGACGTGTCCTTATATTGGGGGTTTACTGTAATGAAAAAATCTTCCTATATTTGTTAGCGTACATATACTGCAAGTGATATGACGTATATCAGTACAGTACAAAATACAGCGGAGACCCACTGTACAACATGTACTGAAAACTGACCAGTTTACTTTCCAAGAACCAAAGACTGGTAATGTATTACAAGCATTAGCACAGAATGATAGATTATGGGAGGAAATCAGATTACATTATCATGTAATGGGATGATGCATCTAATTATTCAAACATACCTCATCCAAGTGCAGATTAGGGAGGCAGAAGGGTCTGTCAAGAAACAGCCCTTAATTTTTTGTACCACCTTAAATAGACGTGGTGCCCTAAAATAAGTCCTAAACGGAAATCATCCTAAATGAGGGATACCTGTATTAGTTGTAATATTCGCCACCTGATGACCACATGCCATATCGATAATTATGCCAACAATCCTGTTTAAAGAGCAAGGAAAATATTTTTCACTCTAAGATAAAATTTTCCAATCTAAAAGCCTTCTATAGACACCACATTGAAATAAATCTAAGACAAAATTATATAATACCTACCCTCTCTCCTTAAGCAGCAAGACATCAGCATCAAACTTGGCCTGCTGCTGCTCTGCCTCCATCTTCAGATGGTCAAGTGTAACTGTATGCTCTTGTTCCATTTTATTCACCACAGCAGTCACCTCCACTACCTTTGATTCATTCTGAACATTATCTGCTTCCACATTTGCCATCTATAAAAAAGTGCATAAAATAAAAATAACACTACTGAACAATGTAAACAAAATACAGTACAGTACCTGTCTCTGAACTGATTTAGATCAAACTCCACCAAGGCTTTACCCATACAACACAGACATCAATCAATATATGATCTCTTGACAATTCTTCCTTTAACAATTTCAATTCTTTACCACTTCTTCACTATATGATTGCACCTTCCCAGTTTAATGCTCACCGTGGGGAATTAAGAGAAAAATCACTCCTAGCAGCTCCGCACATCTTCCTTACTATTTTAGTAAATATCAAGAAGTTTGTACTATTCAATAATTTTAAAAGTTTTATATTAATTTTTTAGTCATTTTAACAATTATTGAACATAATTGAAGCATAGGAAGCAATTTTTTATACGACAAACAGCCTGTCAACACACCATACAGGCCAGTCTCTCTCTCTTTTCAGTGGGGGTAACATCTTGCTTCAGATTTCTTCAACATAAACACTTTTTTCTGTGTTTCCAAGCAAATTATTGGTCAATTTGAAATTTATTTTACATATTGACAATATATAATGCAGTGTTGATTTAAAGAAAATAATCTTGAATTACACCAAGTGAACTAAAATTTATGGGTAATGGCGCTGAGTGACTTCTCTTCCACCCAACTTCTCTTTCTCCCTTTCCTCCACCCCCATTCTAATTACCATCATCATCTTCATCATTCAAGAGCCTCTACATACACACCCTCAAAGTAAGTGTACTTTTACTACCTTTTTGTTGACTTTAGGCAATTTTCGGTGAGCTGGAACCAATACTCCAAAACCCATTGAAACAATGGTTTCAAGTTAATTGTTAAACCTACTGGAACGAATTGTGCTCATTAACCGAGGGACCACTGTACATTAATACAAACACTGAGAATATAAATACAATTTAGTACATTTTAAATTAGTAACATAATGACAAGTTCATAACATAAACACCAATTTTATGCTCACTTTTTACGCCACTCCCTAAAAGGAACCATGTTTGATCTCAGCATCCTCGCACTTTATGAAACCGTCTCGCACTCTCGATTAAAAACCCCTGATTTAGTTTATCCTTTTGCTGCATAATATATACTATTTTCTATAAAAATTCCATTGAATTTATGTATATGAAATGTATTTTATGGGGCAAAGGGAGGCTGGGAATATAATTAGCGATTTTATCTTATACCTAATGGGGAAAAGTTATCTGTTAACGCTAGTATTTTCAAATGTAAATTAATATATGTTAAGCAAGGATTTACTGTACCATTAAATGAAATAAATAAAATAATACCAATAATTAATTTACAACAAAAAAATACTCATGTCAAACCAGTAAATAAAAGCAAAATGAAAGTTTAACACAGTCGCCATTTGCATGTACATCTGTACTCTGTTCACTATAACAACGGCGATACTTACCTCCGCCGATTCCTAGTAACTTGGCCGGCCCACTAAGCCAGTTGACTCGTGCAAAGAAAATGTTCATTACTTTATGTGTTTGCCCTTAGAAAATTATTTTTTACTTTTTCACAATATGTATGTAGGATGGTGTGTATGTACAGGTTATCAGTAAAATAAATGAAGAGAGTTATGTACTGCATATCTACCCGAAAATACAAGTTGAAAACAACAGCTTGGCCCAGTAGCCTGGTGGTTACAGTGACTAGGCTAATATGGCTACAATGCCACCAGTAGGGTGACAATAAAAGTGAAAGTTTATTTTTGGTAGACGGTTATTTGTCCAATATCATGACTCCATGAAAAAGCGAAACACAGGCTAAATCCTGGGTCATTTGGACAATATTTAGAGGGTGGTTTGCCATTTGAAGTTAACACTACTGAAATTATATTGATTTTTTTCTAATTTCTTTATTTATGAACCGATTATTATGAACCTTGCGTATATGAACAAATCAAATAAAGTTGTTCCTAACATTTTTTCTAAAAATGAGCAATGAGTATTGGCTGGTGCAGCCATTGCAATGCAGAGGAGGAGAGGCGGGTGTCAGTCGGGTAGGGAGAAGAGGTTGTGTGCCAGTGTCTGATCACAGCATCAGTTGTGTGAGACGTGATTTGTGGGTGCAGCGCCGCCTGTTGCAGTATTACGGTTAGTACCATTGTCTTTGTCTAAAATCACCCATCAATTTGTGTATATAACACTTCAAAAAACTTTATACAAGGATTCGTATGCCGATGTTTTATGGGGGCGCTATTGTTTACATAACAGTAATAAATATAAGGCATAAATGTTTTTGCTTGTTTCAGGTTCAATGGAGAGCATATCGCCCAAAACTGAAGTTTGGTTTGGTCATCAACACATAACCGAAATCACGGGTGCACAATCCTTCAAGAGGAGATGTTCACGCCTGTTTTCCACGGTCACAATGCGAACATAAGAAAACAGTGAATGATTCTGCTATGAAGTTGCAGCATCGTTAGTTTCTGGAATAAAGCACGGACTCACCATAACTGAGAAGAGTATTGACTAAAATGGTGGATTTTTTAATGTGGAAGGATCAAGAACTGAGATCAGACTACAGACATACACAACGAAAAGAGGAACCAGGATGATGAGTTAGAGGATCTCTGATGTTACCTAACTTGAAGGCAATGCATTTTGGACCATCAAAGACATTCTATATCTTTATGCAGCGTTAACGAGAAAAAGGAAAGAGGAAGGAGAGATAAAAGATTGCCAACCGACTGGTTACCGAAGAAAAGCAAGAGGCAATCTCATAACAGAATCGCCGTTCTGAAACATCATCTGGCAACACAGCAGCCCATGATAATTACTCGTGGAGGAACTGAGCCAGTAACTGCGTTCGGTGGAGCCTACCCAAGTTTAATCTCAGACGCCCGGAGCATCATCGAGCACGGATGATTGCCTATTTGGCGTCATGAAGATCTCGATTTTTGCCAATCAGTTTAAACCATCCGCCCGTGAGACATTAGGCTGGAAACGATTCACATTCTTTTTGCGCTAGAGGTATGCCAGCGATGGGTTCACGTGCCTGGCCCATCCTCCGCCCTCATCGATTTTATGCCTCCAAGACCCGCCGAGTACCACGACGTCAAACATCAAGAACATGTCTCTACAGTCTTCGTCGCCACCTGTGGTAATCAGTGGTTGGCTTGGTGGTCTTGCACTTCGATCCGCTGTTAATGCAACAATGAAGACAAACATAGTTCGGGCAATCGCTGAGAGGAAGGCTAACGAGGATCTACCAAACGCTGGGTTTTCCCACACACTTTCCTCCGGCCAGCAGCTCTGACTTTGGTTTCAGAGGATCAACTTCATTTGAGAGCCCAAATGAAGATTTTTGTCTGGCGAACTCGACAAGGATGGTCTGATGATGAAGACTTCAAACTGGGCGTCAGACAGGGTGGTCCCTGTAGAGTTCATCAACACACTGTAGAGATTTGGTTCACGGTGGCATTCAACAGCAAGATCACGAAGAGCAAGACCAGTTGCCAACATCTAAGGTAGGTTGTTGAAGACAGAGTGGTCAAAGGAACTAGACATCAAACAGGACCTTATACAAAAAGCGAAACAATGAATGGTTGTCCACACTCTCCACCATTGATGTAAGGTGTCTACCGTGCAGTTTCATTTTAAAAAGGAATTAATTCATTTATACGTACAGTGTACACATAAACTTGCTCAATATGTAAATTTTATAATAAAAACCGCATATTAAGAATATTCGTATTTTTACAAAGGATAAACTTCAATTGACTTGAGCTACTCTCACTTCATTCAAATGACCCAGGATTTCACTGTGCTTTTCATGGGCACGCAGGTATTGGACATCAATGGCCATTCCGACGAATCAATTTTAGAAATTCAATTCTATGCACTATTGTCACCCTAGCCACCAGCGATGTTAACAGATGTAATTGTGAGAAGAAAGTTATCTGTAAATCTTCATTTGTTTCAGGTATTTGTATATTGAACAATAAATGCTGCAGGTATGGCATTAATAAATTGTAATGCGTGTAAGAGTTCAGAAATGATTATTGCTTAGCTACCCCTGAAGAGTTGGGTGACTGCCGTATGGATGTTAATTGTCTCAGGTTATCATCTTCAGTACAGTACAAAGTAATTATAGATTGAACTGTTATATTTACAATAATTTTTTAATTAATTAAAAATAATAATGTTTCATTAAGCAATAACCTATTTTTAATTCTGGAGTTGGGTTTGTAGAATTTAGCCTACTGGAGACAGCAACAGGCAAATTTCATTAACGGGAGACTGCAACTTCACATATAGGATGTAGGTAATTTTTAAAGCCATTTTTCTGACAAAAAGTGTCATATGTCATAAAATATGGGTATGTTTGACAAAATTGTGTAAACATCTATCTGCTCTTAACTTGGAAGGAAGTTTATTGCAAGGAAATCTAAAACTTTTGACATCTGAACTTAAAATGTGGAAAACACTAAATGTTCTATACAGTACTTACATGTCCTTTCAGCAAAGAAATCTTGTTTCTGAAGGTTTTCTTCTTTACTGATATTATAGACTGAAGATCTGCAATTTTTGCTTCCATTTCATTTATCTGAGTCTTGTGGCTGAGCAAGTTTTGCTCATTCTCTTCCTTCATGGTAGTAATAATATCCATTTTATCCTAGAGAAGTCTTCAACTCCACAATAATTTTTCTCAGTAGTATGAACTTGCTCCTCTTTCTCCTTCTGGAGCTCCAGCTCAACTTAATGTTATTAAGATCTTCTCTCAACAGTGCTTCCTTTTTCCCTATTTATCTTAATATCCAAGTTCTCCTGTTCAACAAGTTTAAATGTTTGCATTTCTCACAAGTTTCATATCTAGTTCCTGTATTTTGTTCTTATATATTTGTATACTTTCTTCTTTTCTTCCTCTAAACTCTTAATCATACCATCCTTCTCTGAGATCAAGGTACTGAGGTGGTGAATATTTGATGATATCTCATTACGGGTTTCGCTAGTATATTATTATGCTCTAACCTTCTAGAAATTTCTCCTTTAGAGCCTCAATTTCCTCTCATATCATTATTAGCATTCTGTTGACCTTCAAATGATGATCTGGTCTGCTCTAGTTCTTCATTCATCAGTTTAACAGAAGTGGCATGTTCATTTTATTTTCTAATTTTTGCAGGCTGTTTATAGTTAATTCCAGCAGATAGGTCTTGACAGAAGGTTGCCTTTCACTGGAAAATTTTAAACTCAGCTTCCAAATACTTTAGCTGCAAAGAATTGAGAGCTCCTTTTTTCCTTGATGTTCTTAGTTAAGATTAACTTTTCTTGAAAGTATTTCCAGTGTTCTTCCATATCCTGTTGTGCAGCAGTAGTCTCTTCAATTTTGAGAAGAAGCTAATTCTTCTTCCTTAGTTTTTATTGCCATCCAACCTGAGTTTTTCTTGGGCATGTAATTCAATGGTCATCTCAAGTTCCTTCTTTATCTCTGAGAAATATCCTTCCTTTGTCTGAATTTCATTCATCAAGGCATTTTTTTCCGCATAAAGTTGTTTCCAGCTTCTGCAGTTTTGCTGTAATAAACTGTAAGCACTCTCTTCTGTATAATTACTGCATTTAGTTCTTCTTTTCATCACAAACTTTATTAAGTCATCTTCCATTTCTTGCTTTTGAGTAGCAATAGAGTCTTCCTGTAACTGAAGTTCCTTGCTCATTTCTGCTTTAGTTTCATTTAAATGTTTAGTTTTATCCATTTTCTATTTTTCTAGAAAAATCTATTTCATTAGTTTTATATCTTTCAGTGATGATATTTCTTGGAAAAGAATCTCTGATTTGTTTTCTTTTCTTCCTGAACAGTTAAGAATGCTTCATCCTTCACTTTTAATTTCTCATCAAAGCTTGCCTTAAATCTACTAAGTTCTTAGCAGTAATTTCTAATCTCTGCTGAATAGATGAATATGTTTTGGTATACATCTCTTCATTTAGTTGCTTTCAGTAGCTTGTTCAATGTGCTTCCATCTCATTTTGTAGCTTTAATATTCTGAGTTCTTCATTTGAACTTCTAAATTACTTTGTTCTTCATTCATCACTTTGTTTATTATCCATCTCTTGCTGCAAGGAACACAAGGCTTCGACTTTATTTCCAGTTGCATGTTTAAAGCAGCTTTCATTAACCATTGTTTCTGAGTCTTCAACCATCTGCAGTTCAGCTCCTTATGACTCAGAATGAGGTTGGATTTCGCTCAAATGACGTCTTTTCACAATTTAATTCTTTTTCACTCAACAGTGTACTCTTCTCCTATTTAACTCCTCAACCTGAAAATTCAGAAAGAACTATAGTAAAGCCTCAAATAACAACAGTAATGTATCCTCCAATATTGCGGTGAATCATTGTATCGTGAATCATTAATTACCATTATAATAAAGCAATAATAGATGCGCTCAAGCGCTAATTTTTATATCTTTTGTGTGGCTTTTACCCTTTCTCAAAACACTATAATTAATGTGAATAAACTATAGTCTTTAAATAATGTTCATAAATGCATCTTATAGATATAATTTAATAATAATATGGTCACACAAGAGATGGGACGCCATTGTTTTGATTAGTGTTTACAGCCGGAGTCCGGGAATATGGTTCTACAAAGAAAATGAAGAAAATAAGACCCTGTAGTACAATTAATGTCAAGAAATTAATATTGTTGTTTTAAGCAATGTTATTTAATGCTAATAAATGGAACAATAAGTAGCTAACCACTAATGGCAAAAAAAAAGTAGATGGATTGGGAAGCCAAAATATACATGCATTTAAGAAACAGCATCATTTTCTTAAAATATATAAAAGATTCATTACTGAATATATATTTGATTGAATTAATCTATTATATATGCAAAATGAATCAATACAATGCGTTTAATGATAAAGGTGAGCAGTTGCATATAAATTTTTCCAGAGAGTTATGGAACTGGTTACGCAAAGCTTTTGCAAGCATTTTCAAGGTAACGTGCAATTTTTTGCAAAATTGAAAGTTAGAATATGACCATAAACAGGCATCCCTAGAGCCGAGCATCACAAAATTTCTGTTTCTGACGGAATGATTCAGCATACACATGATACAGGTCAGGCAGCATATTTCTGAACTGTAAACCAGATGAGCCCTCGCCCCCCTCCTCCGTTGCTCTCACTCTTCTCGCTTAGTTGCAGATTTCACTTTTCATAAACTCTAGAAACTAGAGTTAATGTGAAAGATGAAATCTGCAGCCTAACGAGAAATGATTCATATCATAACCAGTCAGGAAGTCAGTAGCACTGCAGTTAAGGCATCAATTTCTTGTTGTTTTTGTTCTTGTTATTGCTAGTATTATGGATCGTTTTTGACGAGGAGGAAGGAGAAGGAGTCTGTGGGCGCAGCAGTGATCCTGCCAACCAGGACATGGACATGGAAATTGAAGTGACTGAGACTGTTGACAGCCAGTCCACTGAGACTGAGGCCAGTGGCAGTGAGGCATTTTTTTTTTTTTTGCAATAAAATATTGATATTAACTTTTTTTATCAATTATATTTTGTTTTACTTGTAAATAGGCAGTTTTTTATATTAGTATTTTTTTTTTTAAGTAAGCGTTGCGATTTAAAAACTTTATGAAATTGGTTGCAGTTTGCGGTTGCAGAGCAACTATTTCAGCAGTTGTATGTCGGCCTTAAAAAAAAAAGTTCTGCGTCCCCACCTTTGATGATCGTAGAATATTAAAACACACAAGATGAAAAAGAGATGGCATTGTTGTCAGTTTACACCCATAATGTCTGGTATCCATATAAACTGAAGAAAATAAGACCCTGGTTGTTGTTGGAGTAAAATTAATGCAAAAAAATATATGTTTTAATTAATGTTATTTAATGTACAGTAGAAGTAACCACTAATATTAAAGAAAAAAGTGAGACTGATAGTGGAATGCCAAAGTATATACATATGCACTGAAAAACATAGTCATTTATCATAAGAATATGTAAAAAAAATTCATTATTGTTTATTAGCAAATATGCATGATTGAATTAATGTTTATATGTGAAATGAACAATGCAATTCATTAATAATACTGAGAATATTAAAACACACAAGAGGAGACAAGACGGGATTGTTTTCGTGAGTGGTATGGTTCTACATAAGAACTGAAGAAAATAAGACCCTGGTTATAGCTGTAGTGAACTTAATGAAGAAAAAAATTAATACCAGTATGTATGTTTTAAGTAATGTTATTTAATGTTAATAAATGGAACAATAGAGGTAGCTAACTCACTAATGGTAAAGAAATAAATTGAGATTAAATCGCCTAGCGTATAAATGCACAACGTGAAAAACATATCGCCATTTCTCTACATAAGATTAAGAAAGCACTTATTTACTGTTCAGATATGTTTTAAATAATACTTACAAATGTAAAACAAAAATTCTACTCCCCAATAGTGGTAAAGTCTAAAACATAAGACAGCCAATGATGTTGTGTGAGTTTTACTCAGATGATGTCATCAGGTTCAACTCTAGCTAGGCTGTAGCTTTTCATAGCTGTTGCTGAAACTGTTACTGAACCTGAAGTTGTTGTTGAAGTTGCTTATGATACTGAATTTGATGGTAGCTAAGATGGTGGTTTAGGCCTTCTAATAAAGCTGTCGAAAAGAACCTTGCACAGCTGCTTTTTCATTTTACATCTTATGTAGAGGTTGTTTGTGTTTTTCATGTCCCTGTTAATTTTAATGCTTCGCTCTGTTAATGGATCCACTTCAGAAAATATATTCATTACTTGCTCCCTATAATATTGACAGACCTCTCAATCTTTTCCATATAGTTTTAACACATCTAGTTTTTCAGCTAGCTTATGTACTTTCAAAGAGCTTTTGAACCATCACTACCATCACTTGCTATCTTGATCATGTTGAATAGGATGCAAAATGCTGTAACAAACCTGAGAAGGTTTTACCCTTTTCCTGTTCAGATGCGTGAAAACAAAAGACCCGCCAGCTGTTGATACTGTACAAGTGATGCTGGCGCCACCACTAACGCTACTGCAGCCTCCATGCTAAGGCATGTTTTTTAATAGTACATATCGAGATTTAGTTATTATTTATATGAAAAATTTATTTATATTTTTTTCTAATTTTGTCGTAGTACAATGGCTAGAAAATAATGGCGAAATTGAATTGGGTCCTAAATTAACCAGGGTCTTAAATATGATTAGTTTAGTAGAATCGCCATTATCGGAGGTTTTACTGTATTAATGATCTATTAAATATACTTAAGCAATTGTACCAAAAAGCTAAAATATGAATAAACAAATTCATCTTCTGAAGTTAAACTAACATTAGATGTAGAAATCCTATTCATGTTTTTTGTTTTCAAACATTGCCATATGAAAATTCTAATTAGTGAATTTACATTTAGACTCACTTTCTGGTTGTGTTCTTCTGTCAGAGATGTAATTTTCTGCTGAAAGTCCCCATTCATTTTTGACACTGTTGTTGAGAACTCTTCCTTTAGGGAAAGTCTTTCTTGGACTCTTTTTCAAGGCACGGGTAACTTGTTCTGAGATTGTGAGGAATGAAGCTGTTCTCAAGATCCTTCAATTGAGCAGAGCATTCAGACAGCTGAGCCTCAAACTTAGTTAGTTCAGCCTGTTCCATACAGTAACACTGGTCTATGTGCTTCTGCCTGTAAATAGAAGTAAATAAATAAGAGTTTAATTATATATATATTTTTTTTTTTTTTATGGAGGGGGGGTTCTTCAGTTACACACACATCACCAAAAATGCCAAACTGGAATTTACTCCACGAGAAACATCAAACTCTGTTTTACAAGTTATTACAGTACTGTATTGATATTTAATAAGTGCTAATCAGATAGCTGACCAACATTTACTGAGGTGATATACTCAAATTCAAAGGTTGGGAAGTGAAAGATTGGTAAAGCACATTCACAATTCAAAAGTACTGTATTTGTATATGAGAAGAAGCCAAAGGAGATGATGGGTCCTTCTTAGATTGTGGGCCAAACCAAATTCCTATCTCCTCACTGGCCACACAACCAAACACATTTTAAACAAGGAAAGGCTTTAATATCTATGCAAATAGGTGTATCTCATTCACTACCACCACACTAATTCACCATCACCACTGAGCCTTCATTCAATGCCATAACCACTTGCACAAAACACCTCATTCCCATCACATTGCCAACTGCAGTCTCTCTCTCTGACAAAAAAAAAAAATAATAACTTCTATTTACATTGGAGAGGCATATTCCAGAAGACCGAAATTGTATCAATCTTGATTAAATTTTCTAGGTTCTAAGAGCCAGATTTCTGAGTTCTGAATTCTCATGGTTGTAAACTAATAATGTATGAATTTATTATTTTCTTTACATGTCTATGAGTCCATACCTCACATAATAAAAATTGCAAAATTATAATAAAAAATATAAATGACTACCTCCATTTCTTTTGTTCCACCTCCGCCATCTGGTTCTTTTCACCTGAGCCTCTGAAGAAGCTGTAAATTGTTCTTTGTCTTCTCACAAACTTTGCATGAGTAGAATAGAGTTGTTTCATAAGTTTTCGTAGGCTTCTCCCAGCTCAGAAACTGTACTTTCATTTTCTGTGATAAGACACTCCACCTGAAAATAATATCAGATAGAAGATAAAACACCTTCAGAGACGGTCTTTGTTTAACACAGTTCAATTTATATGAACTATTGGACTTGCAGTGTCCCTAGAAAATAAGCTGTTTAAAACCCAACACACACATCAAGGTATTAAAAAAAAATTATTTATAAAAAAATAAATAAATAAAATAAATAAAAATAAAATCTGCATACTGTATCTTTTAGCTAACCTGACTCATAAGCCACGCCTCTATACAAATAGCTGATTGGTTCTAAGAAAATCTTAAACTAAATGTGTTCACAAGTAAGGGAGACCTGTTATTATCTAAAATAATGTTAAATATCTGTACAATCAAAATGCACATGATTTCAAAGCATTATCGCTCGGAGAGGATATGTTAGAAAATTTAAATATTTATCATGAAAGGTCAATATAAATACACACTTATATATGCCCAGTCCTGGGGAGGTAAAATCTAGGGGAACCAATCAGCTATTTGTAGCTATACACGAGGGGTTGGGCTTATGGGCCAGGTTAGCATAGAAAGGGTATAGTTCTGACATTCACAGAAAGTCACAATAAAGTAAAAGCATGGACCTATATATGATGGGGGTGAGAGAGAGTGTGTGTTTACATATGCACACAGGGTAGTGTAATGCATCTAGTGTGGCAGCATTATATTAGTATTAAGGTGCAGGGACTGCTTGTTCTCTTCTCGCTTTCAGCTACCGCTGCTGGCTAGCCTCTCGGAACATGGGCAACTTGCACAAGTCTTCCTGCCAATACACAGCCTTCACCATCAAGACTCCTGCTGTGCTCTCTTGTGGCAACACACAGTAACTGGGTGCTTAATGGGCCCAGGCTAGACGAGCAGGGGATCTAAAGCAGCAGTGGACCTCAAGCAGACATGCTTACAGAGCTCCAACAAGATGCCAACGGCAGTATAGGTGGAAGAGGTGACCAACATGGGAACCCAATGACTACACCGAGGATAAGGCAATGCATGATGGACAGGCTACTAAGGCGAAAACCCATCAAACTGGGCTATTCAGCAGTCTATTAAAACTCTTCCTCTCCCCAGTCGTTAAGACAAACCTGAAAAGTGCCAAATCGACCCCATCACTTAGACAGAAGTACAATTCAGTCGCTCAGTAACTGAGCAGCCCTTTACAGGAGCCACTCTGCTTGCCCCCACATAGGAGGGGATAGAAGTGTGCCTAAAAATAGCACCTGACTGACTAAATCATTGTCAGAAAGATATTGCCAAGATGTCTCATCACCAGTGCAATGCAAGGCCCAGCAAAACTTTGAGAAATGAAGAATGAATGGAGGACTAAAAAGCACGAAAATGCAAAAATTTGCAATCAACACCAGAAGTGCAAATTTTTCAATTCCACTCAAACATTCTATGGCCAACCACTCATGGCACGAGCCTCCTCTACACTCATTCAACAGTAACTCCTAATTAAAGAGCAATACGTAACTGAACGAAGCATAACAT
>NW_024734552.1:0-26623 GCF_018991925.1 Homarus americanus | reverse complement strand
TAGCCACTTGTACTTCTCTGACACTCCCAGGTACAGAATGACACTCCCAGGTACACCCTGACACTCCAGGTACACCTCTGACACTCCAAGTACACCTGACACTCCTGGTACACCTGATACTCCCAGGTACACTCTGACACTGGTACACACTGACACTCCCAGGTACACCCTGTCACTCCCAGGTACACCGCTGTCACCCCAGGCGTACCTGACACTTACCAGCCCTGACACTCCCAGGTACACCCTGACACTCCCAGGTACACCTCAGACACTCCCAGGTACATGAATGACACTCCCAGGTACTCCTCTGACACTTCCACACTCTTGACACTCCCAACTACACTCTCTGACACTCCCAGGTAACCCCTCTGACAATCCCAGGTACACCTCTGACCCCCCAGGCACACACCCATGACACCCAGACACCTCTGACACTCCCAGGTCACACCACTGACACCCCAGGCACACCGCTGTCACTCCCAGGTACACCTCTGACACTTACCAGCCCTGACACTTCCAGGTGACACCTCTGACACTCCCAGGTACAAGGAATGACACCCCAGGTCACCTCTGACACTCCCAGGTACACTTCTGACCTCCCAGTTACACCTTCGACACTCCCAGCACCCCTGACACTCCCAGGTACACTCTCTGACACTCCCAGGTACACCTCTGACAATCCAGGTACACCTCTGATACTCCCAGGTAGACCTCTGACACTCCCAGGCACGTGAATGACACTCCCAGGTACACACTGACATCTCCCAGGTACACCTGGACACTCCCAGGTACACCTCTGACATCCAGGTACACCTCTGACATCCCAGGTACACTTCTGACACTTCCAGCCACACCTCCGACACTCCCAGTTACACCCCTGACACTCCCAGGTACACCTCTGACAATCCAAGGTACACCTCTGATACTCCCAGGTACATGAATGACACTCCCAGGTTCACCCCTGACATCCCAGGTACACCTCACTCCCAGGTACATCTGACACTCCCAGTTACACCTGACACTCCCAGTTACAACCCTGACACTCCCAGTTACACCTCTGACACACCCAGGTACACATCTGACAATCCCAGGTACACCTCTGATACTCCCAGGTACACCTCTGACATTCAGGTCCACCCATGACACTCCCAGGTAACCTCTGACCCCAGGTACACCTCTGACACTCCCAGGTACACCCTGACACTCCGGTGCACCTCTGACACTCCCAGGTACTCCTCTGATGCTCCCAGGTACCCACTGACACTCCCAGGTACACCTCTGAACACTCCCAGGTACAAACTGACACTCCCAGGCACACCTCAGACACCCCAGGTACACCTCAGACACTAGGCACACCTCTGACACTCCCAGGTACTGTCTCTCCCAGGTACACCTCTGACAATCCCATGTACACCTTCCATACTCCCAGGTATCCTCTGAGACTCCCTGGTACACCCATGACATTCCCAGGTGAACCTCTGACACTCCCAGGTACACTCTGACACTCTCAGGTACACCTCTGACACCCCAGGTACACCTCAGACACTCCCAGGTACATGAATGACACTCCCAGGTACACCTCTGACACTTCCAGGTACACTTGGCACTCCCAGTTACACCTCTGACACTCCCAGGTAAACCTCTGACAATCCCAGGTACACCTCCACACTCCAGGCACACCTGACACCTCCAGTTACACCTCCGACACTCCCAGTTACACCCCTGACACTCCCAGGTACACCTCTGACACTCCCAGGTACACCTCCTGACACCCCAGTCACACCTGACACTCCCAGTTACACACCTGACACTCCAGGCACATCTCTGACACTTCCAGGTACACCCTGACACTCCCAGGTACACATCTGAAACTCCCATTTACACCTCTGACACTCCCAGGTACCTCTGATGCTCCCAGGTTCCTCTGACACCCCAGGTGTACACCTCTGACACCTGGCACACCAGACACTCCAAGTACACCCTGACACCCCAGGTACACCTCCGACACTCCCAGTTACACCTCTGACACCCCAGGTACACCTCTGACACCCCAGGTACACCGCTGTCACCCTAGGTACACTCTGACACTTGCCCTGACACTTCCAGGTACACCTCTAACACTCCCAGGTACACGAATGACACTCCCAGGTACACCTCTGACACTCCCAGGTACACCTCTGACATTCCCAGGTACACCTCTGACGCTCCCAGGTACACCTCAAACACTCCCAGGTACACCCATGACACTCCCAGTTACACCTCCGACACTCCCAGTTACAACCCCTGACACTCCCTGTTACGCCTCTGACACCCAGGTACACTGACACTCCCAGGTACAACCCTGACACTCCCAGGCACCCCTGACACTCCCAGGTATCTTGATGCTCCATACCCACACTGACACCCCAGCAGTACACCCTGACACTCCCAGGTACAAAACTGACACTCACAGTACACCCCAGACACTCCCAGGTACACCTCAGAAATCCCAAGCACACCTCTGACACTCCCACGTACACACTGACACCCCTGGTACACCTCTGACAATCCCAGGTACACATCAGACACTCCCAGGTACACTCCTGACACCCTGGTACACATCTGACACCTCCCAGGTAAACCTCATACACTCCCAGGTACACCTCAGACACTCCCAGGTACACCTCTGACACCCCAGGACACCTTGACACTCCCGGGTACACCCTCAACACCCCGGCACAACTCCTGACACTCCAGTTACACCCCTGACACCCCTGGTACACTTCCGACACTCCAGGTACACCTCTGACACTCCCAGGCACACCACTGACACTCCCAGGTACACCGCTGTCACCCCAGGTACCCCTCTGACACTTACCAGCCCTGACACTTCCAGGTACACTTGGCACTCCCAGTTACACCTCTGACACCCCAGGTAAACCTCTGACACCCCAGGCACACCTCTGACACTCCCAGGTACACTTCTGACACTAGTTACACCTCCGACACTCCCAGTCACACCCCTGACACTCCCAGCACACCTCTGACACACCCAGGTACACCTCTGACAACCGGCACACCTCTGATACTCCCAGGTACACCCTCTGACATTCCCCAGGCACACCCATGACACTCCCAGGTAAACCTCTGACACTCCCAGGTACACCTCTGACACTCCCAGGTACACCTCTGACACCCCAGGTGCACCTCTGACACCCCAGGTGCCTCTGATGTCCCCAGTACCCACTGACACTCCCAGGTACACCTCTGACACCCCCAGGTAAAAAACCGAGCACCCCAGGTACACCCCAGACAATAGGTACACCCCAGACACTCAAGTACACCTCTGACACCTCCCAGGTGCCTGTCTCTCCCAGGTACACCTCTGACAATCCCATGTACACCTCTCATACTCCCAGGTACTCCTCTGAGACTCCCTGGTACACCCATGACAACTCCCAGGTGAACCTCTGACACTCCCAGGCACACTCTGACACTCTGGTACACCTCTGACACTCCCAGGCACACTCCCCAGACACTCCCACATAGAATGACACCCCAGGTACACCCTCTGACACTTCCAGGTACACTTCTGGCACCCCAGTTACACCTCTGACACTCCCAGGTAAACCTCTGACAATCCCAGGTACACCCTGACACTCCAGGTACACTTCTGACACTCCAGTTACACCTCCGACACTCCCAGTTACACCCTGACACCCCAGGTACACTCTCCTGACACTCCCAGGTACACTTGACACTCCCAGGTACACCTTAGACACTCCCAGGTACACCTCTGACACTCCCAGGTACATCTCTGACACTTCCAGGTACACCCCTGACACTCCCAGGTACACCTCTGGCACTCCAAGGTGCTCCTCTGACACTCCCTGGTACACACATGACACTCCCAGGTACACCTCATACACTACCAGGTACAACTCAGACATTCCCATGTACACCTCTGACAGTCCCAGGTACAACACTGACACTCCCAGGTACACCTTTGGCACTCCCAGGAACATCTCTGACACTCCCAGGTACAACACTTACACTCCCACGTACACCTCAGACACTCCCAGGTACACATCAGACACTCCCAGGTACACCTCAGACACTCCCAGGTACACCTCCAATACTCCCAGGTATATCCCTGACACTCCCAGGTACACCGCTGACACTGCCAGGTACACCTCTGACACTCCATGTACACCTCAGACACTCCCAGGTACACCTCAGACACTCCCAGGTACACTTCTGACACTCCCAGGTACACCTCCGATACTCCCAGGTGTACCCCTGACACTCCCAGGCACACTGCTGACACTGCCAGGCACACCTCTGACACTCCATGTACACTCAGACACTCCCAGGTACACCTCAGACACTCCCAGGCACACCTCAGACACTCCCAGGTACACCAATGACACTCCCAGGGACACCTCTGACACTCCCAGGTACTCCACTGACATTCCCTGGTACACCTCTGACACTCCCAGGTACACCTCTGACACTCCCTGGTACATACCTGACACTCACAGGTACACCACTGACACTCCCAGGTACTCCTCTGGCACTCCCAGATACACCTCTGACACTTCCAGGTACAACTCTGGCACTCCCAGTTACAGCTCAGACACTTCCAGGTACACCTCAGACGCTCCCAGGTACACCTCAGATACTACCAGGTGCACCTCTGACACTCCCAGGTACACCTCTGACACTCCCAGGTACACCTCTGACACTCCCAGGTACACTTCACACACTCCCAGTTACACCTCCGACATTCCCAGTTACACCCCCGACACTCCCAGTTACACCCCTGACACTCCCAGGTACACCTCTGACACTCCCAGGTACACATCTGACACTCCCAGGTACACCTCTGACACTCCCAAGTACTCCACTGACATTCCCTGGTACACCTCTGACACTCGCAGGTACACGCCCTACACTCCCAGGTACACCTCTGACACTCCCAGGTACATCTCTGACACTACCAGGTACACCTCTGACACTGCCAGGTACAACTCTGACACTCCCAGGTACACCGCTGACACTCCCAGGTACACCGCTGACACTGCCAGGTACACCTCTGACACTCCATGTACACCTCAAACACATCCAGGTACACCTCAGACACTCCCAGGTATACCTCAGACACTCCTAGGTACACCTCTGATACTCCCAGGTACACTGCTGACACTCCAGTACACTGCTGACACTCCCAGGTACACCTCCGATACTCCCAGGCACACCTCTGGACACCCCCAGGTACTCCTCTGACACTCCCTGGTTCACCTCTTCTGACACTCCCAGGCACACCCTCTGACACTCCCAGATACACCTCTGACACCCCCAGGTACTCCCCGACACACCCAGGTACACCCTCTGACACTCCCAGGCACACCTTTGACACTCCCAGGTACACCTCTGACACTCCCAGGTACACCGCTGACATTCACAGGTACACCTCTGACACTCCCAGGTACACATCTGACAGTCCCTGGTACACCACTGACACTCCCAGGTACACCTCTGACACTCCCAGGTACACCGCTGATACTCCCAGGTACACCGCTGAAACTCCCAGGTACATCCCTGACACTCCCAGTGTAATGAGACAAAACTCACAAGAAGAGAATTACATACATAAGTAGGAAGTATAGAGAGTAGGCATGTAAAGATAGGAAACTTGGTAGCGTGGCCTGGATGTTATTTGCACAGCGTCACTACGCTTATCTTATCTTGTATGTCAATACACATATATCACTTCTTAAAGGGACAACTTGTTAAACACCTCTTGATACAACTATTTATTACTTCACTCAATGACATGGACACATTAATATCACTATTATATCGGGGTACTAACACATCATGCTTTACGTTACTTGACACTGACTCTCGGACACACCTGAATGAATACACTTCCCACAGTAGGTAACTCACCCTAGGACGTTCTGACAAGACTCACGTGTACCCTGACGTAGGCCCAGTGAATGCTTGGCTGGGCTGCCTCCTATGAGAGGCTTCTGCTTAGCTGGGGTCTGGTCGGGAAGTCCCCTTCCCGACCTGGGGAGAGGGTGAGCTTGACTCTGAGAAGTGAACCGAGTGACGACCCGAACGGGAGAGAGATGACAGCAACCAGAATGAGAATCAGTAATGGACTGTCGAAATGTAATATTGAATGCCCGTGGACGGACTGTAGGGCCTCTATATGGGGGTCGGCCCAGCCGGCTTCTGACCTCCAACAATTAACACTAAACTGGTTTGATCTGGATAATTGTGTGCAGGTGTGGTCCTGGCCAGGTGTCTTGCTAGGTGCGGTTGTAGGTCACCCACGGCATAAGTGGGCAAGGTCAAGTCCCTAGGGTCGACCTGAGGTGTGTCAACCTGGAATGGTGGTACCACGAGGTCTGTGGTGTACTTGCTGTTATATGTGACATAATTTGGGCTGTAAGGTTTGGTCTGACAATCACTCATTACACCAGGTACACCTCTGACACTCCCAGGTACCTCTGATGCTCCCCAGGCACTCCACTGACACTCCCAGGCACACCTCTGACACTCCCAGGCACAAAACTGACACTCCCCAGGTACACCTGATACACCTGTGCCACCTCAGACACTCCCTAGTACACCTCTGACACTCCCCACGTACACCCCTGACACACTCCCTGGCACACCTCCGACAATCCCAGGCACACCCTCAGACAACCCAGGCACTGACACTCCCCAGGTACACCTCTGACACTCCCAGGCACACCCATGACACTCCCAGGTAAACCCTCTGACACTCCCAGGCACACCTCTGACACTCCCAGGTGAACCTCTGACACCCCAGGCACACCTCTGACACTCCCAGGCACACCCCAGACACTCCCCAGGCACATGAATGACACCCCAGGTACACCTCTGACACTCCAGGTACACTCTGACACTCCCATTTACACCTCTGACACCCCAGGTAAACCCTGACAATCCCAGGCACACCCTGACACACCCAGGTACACTTCTGACACTCCCAGTTACACCTCCGACACTCCCAGTTACACCCCTGACACTCCCAGGTACATCTCTGACACTTCCAGGTACACCTCTGACACCCAGGCACACAATGAGACACCCCAGGTACACCATTGACACTCCCAGGTACACCTCTGACACTCCCCAGGTACACCTCTGAAACTCACATTTACACCTCTGACACACCCAGGTACTCCTCTGATGCTCCCCAGGAACCTCTGACACTCCCAGGCACACCTCTGACACCCAGGCACACCCCAGACACTCCCAAGCACACCCTGACACTCCCAGGCACACCTCCGACACTCCTCAGTTACACCTCTGACACTCCCAGGCACACCGCTGACACTCCCAGGCACACCGCTGTCACTCCCAGGTTCACTTTGACACTTCCAGC
Source organism: Homarus americanus (assembly GCF_018991925.1). Lineage (NCBI taxonomy): Eukaryota > Metazoa > Arthropoda > Malacostraca > Decapoda > Nephropidae > Homarus > Homarus americanus. The sequence goes on along the minus strand of NW_024734552.1, from coordinate 19,218 downwards.
CCTGACACTTCCAGGCACCCTCTAACACCCCCAGGTACAGCCTCACACCCCCAGGTACACCTCTGACACTGGCACACCTCTGACATTCCCAGGTACACCCTGACGCCCCAGGCAACACCTCAAACACCCCCAGGTACACCCGCCTGACCTCCCAGTTACACCTCCGACTTGCTCCCAGTTACACCCCTGACCTCCCTGTTACACCTCCCAACCTCCCAGGTACACCTCAAGACACTCCCAGGTACACCCTCTGACCTCCCTGGTACACATCTGACACTCCCAGGAAAACCTCCTGCCTCCAGGTGCACCTCAGACACTCCCAGGTACACCTCTGACGCCGGGACACCTCTGGCCTCCCAGGTACACCCCTCACACTCCCAGGTACACCCCTGACACTCCCAGTTACACCCCTGACCTCCCTGGTACACCTCCGACCTCCCAGGTACACCTCTGACACTCCCAGGTACACCTCCCAGGCACTCCCAGGTACACCGCTGTCCTCCCAGGTACACCTCTGACCTTTGAACCTGACACTTCCAGGTATACCTCTGACTTGCTCCAGGTACAGAATGACACTCCCAGGTACACCACTGACATCTCCCAGGTACACCTCTGACACTCCCAGGTACACCTCTGACAATCCCAGGTACACCTCCCACACTCCCAGGTACCTCAAACACTCCCAGGTATGCCTCGACACTGCCAGGTACACCTCTGACCTCCCCAGGTACACCTCCTGACCTCCCTAGTACACACTGACACTCCCAGGTACACCTCTTACACTCCCCTAGTTCTCGTCTGACAATCCCAGGCCACTGAGAGACACTCACAGGTACACCTCTGACACTCCCAGGTCTTCCAGGTACACCCCTGACACTCCCAGGTCACCCCAGACACTCCCAGGCACACCTCTACTTCCAGGCACACCTGACACTTCCAGGTACACCTCTGACACCCCAGGTACACCAATGACACTCCCAGGCACACCACTGACACTCCTAGGCGTACACCTCTGACACTCACAGGCACACCCTCTGACACTCCAGGTACACCTCTGACACTCCCAGGCACACCCTCTGACACCCAGGTACACCTCAGACACTCCCAGTTACACCCACCGACACTCCCAGTTACACCTCCGACACTCCCAGGGTACACCTCTGACACTCCCAGGTACACTCCTGACACCCAGTTACACCTCCTGACACCCCAGTTACACCCCTGACACCTCCCAGTTACACCTCTGACACTCCCAGGTACACCTCTGACAATCCCAGGTACACCTTGATACCCCAGGACACCTCCTGACATTCCCAGGTACACCCATGACACTCAGTTACACCTCCGACACTCCCAGTTACACCCTGACACCCCAGTTACACCTCTGACACTCCCAGGTACACCTCTGACACCCCAGGACAACCCTGACACTCCCAGGTGCACCTCTGACACTCCCAGGTACTCTGTCTGCTCCCAGGCACTCCACTGACACTCCCCAGGTACACCTCTGACACCCCCAGGCACAAACTGACACCCCAGGCACACCCCAGACACTCCCAGGTACACCCCAGACACCCCAGTACACCTCTGACACCTCCACGTACACCCTGACACTCCTGGTACACCTCTGACAATCCCAGGTACACCCTCAGACACTAGGCACACCTCTGACACTTGCACACATCTGACACCCCAGGAAACCTCATACTCCCGGTCACCTCTGACACTCCCAGGCACACCCTGACACTCCCTGGACACACATCTGACACCCCAGGTAAACCCCATACACCCAGGCACACCTCCAGACACCCCAGGCACACCTCTGACACTCCCAGGACACCTCTGACACTCCCCAGGCACACCCTGACACCCCAGTTCACACCTTGACACTCTGGCACACCTCCGACACTCCAGGTACACCCTGACACCCCGGCACACCACTGACACCCCAGGCACACCGCTGCTCCCAGGCACACCTCTGACACTTCACGCCCTGACACCCAGGTACACTCTGACACTCCCAGGTACAGGAATGACACTCCCAGGTACACCGCTGACACCCCAGGCACACCTCTGACACTCCCAGGTACACCCCTGACACTCCCTGGTCACACCTCCGATACTCCCAGGTACACCCTGACACTCCCAGGCACACCGCTGTCACCCCAGGCACACCTCTGACACTTACCAGCCCTGACACTCCCAGGTACACCCTCCAAATCCCAGGCACACCTCAGACACCCCAGGCACACCCTCTGACACTCCCAAGGAGACCTCTGACACTCCCAGGCACACCCCTGACACTCCCAGCACACCTCAGACACTCCCAGGTACATGAATGACACTCCAGGTACCCTCTGACACTTCCAGGCACACTTGACACTCCAGCCACACCTCTGACACTCCCAGGTAAACCCTGACAACGGCACACCTCTGACACCCCAGGCACACCCATGACACTCCAGGCACACCCTGACACTCCCCAGGCACACCACGACACTCCCCAGGCACACCAGACACCCCAGACACCCATGACCTCCCAAGGACACCCCTGACACCTCCAGGCACACCTCACACTCCCAGGTACACCCTGACACTCCCAGTTACACCCTTGACACTCCCTGGCACACCTGACACCCCAGGTACACCTCTGACACTCCAGGTGCCACCACTGACACCGCACACCGCTGTCACTCCCCAGGCACACCTCTGACACTTACCAGCCCTGACACTCCAGGACACACCTCTGACACTCCCAGGTACAGGAATGACACTAGGTACACCGCTGACACTAGGTACACCTCTGACACCCCAGTTCCACCCCTGACACTCCCTGGCTAACTCCTGATACTCCCAGGCACACCTCTGACACTCCCAGGCACACCGCTGTCACTCCCCAGGTACACCTCTGACACTTACCAGCCCTGACACTTCCAGGCACACCCTCCGACAATCCCAGGTACACCTCAGACACCCCAGGTGCACACCCTCTGACACTCCCAGGACACCTCTGACACTCCCCAGGCACACCCTGACACTCCCAGGTACACTCTGCACTCCCCAGGTACATGAATGACACTCCCAGGTACACCTCTGACACTCCAGGTACACTTCTGACACTCCCAGCCACACCTCTGACACTCCCAGGTAAACCCCTGACACCCCAGGCACACCCTGACACCCCAGGCACACCCATGACACTCCCAGGCACACTCTGACACCCCAGGCACACCACTGACACCTGCACACCACACTTCCACCCCAGGCACACCTCACACCCTACCAGCCCTGACACTCCAGGCACACCTCACACTCCCAGGCACAGGAATGACACTCCCAGGCACACCTCTGACACTCCCAGGCACACTTCTGACACTCCAGTTACACCTCCTGACACTCCCAGTTACACCCCTGACACTCCCCAGGTACACCTCTGACACTCAGTACACCCTGACAATCCCAGGTACACCTCTGATACCCCAGGTACACCTCTGACACTGGCACGTGAATGACACCCAGTTACACCTCTGACACTCCCAGGTACACCTCTGACACTTCAGGCACACCGCTGTCACCCCAGGCACACTTGACACTTCCAGCCCTGACTCCAGGTACACCTCTAACACCCCAGGCACACGAATGACACTCCCAGGCACACCTCTGACACTCCCCAGGCACACCCTGACATTCCCAGGCACACCTCTGACGCTCCCAGGTACACCCCAAACACCCAGGTACACCCATGAACTCCCCAGTTACACCTCCGACACCCCAGTTACACCCCTGACACTCTGTTGCCTCACACTCCCCAGGCACACCTCTGTCACCCCAGGTACAACCCTGACACTCCCAGGTGCACCTCTGACACTCCCAGGCATTCCTCTGATGCCCCAGGCACCACTGACACCCAGGTACACCCTGACACTCCCCACAAACTGACACTCACAGGTACACCCCAGACACCCAGGTACACCTCAGACACTCCCAAGTACACCTCTGACACCCCCACGCACACCTCGACACTCCCCTGGTACACCTCTGACAATCCCAGGTACACATCAGACACTCCCAGGTACACCTCTGACACTCTGGTGCACACATCTGACACTCCCAGGTAAACCTCATACACCCCAGGTACACCTCAGACACTCCAGGTACACCTCTGACACTCCCAAGGACACCATGACACTCCCAGGCACACCCTCACACTCCCAGGTACACCCCTGACACTCCCAGTCACACCCTGACACTCCCTGGCACACCTCCGACACTCCAGGCACACCTGACACCCCAGGCACACCACTGACACCCCAGGCACACCGCTGTCACCCCAGGCACACCTCTGACACCACCAGCCCTGACACTTCCAGGGCCACCTCTGACACTCCCAGGTACAGGAATGACACTCCCAGGCACACCTCTGACACTTGGTGCACACTTCTGTCACTCCCCAGTTACACCTTCGACACTCCCAGCCACACCTGACACTCCCAGGTACACCTCTGACACTGGCACACCTCTGACAATCCCAGGTACACCTCTGATACCCCAGGTACACCTCTGACACTCCCAGGTACATGAATGACACTCCCAGGTACACCACTGACATCTCCAGGTACACCTGAGACTCCCAGGCACACCTCTGACAATCCCAGGTACACCTCTGATACTCCCAGGTACACCTCTGACACTCCCAGGCACACCCTGCACACTCCCCAAGCACACCTCTGACACTCCCCAGTTACACCTCCGACACCCCAGTCACACCTGACACTCCCCAGTTACACCCCTGACACTCCAGGCACACCTCTGACACACCCAGGCACACCTCTGACAATCCCAGGCATACCCTCTGATACTCCCAGGCACACCCCTGACATTCCCCAGGCACACCCATGACACTCCCAGGTAACCTCTGACACTCCCAGGCACACCTCTCTGACACTCCCAGGTTCACCTCTGACACTCCAGGCACCTCTGACACTCCCAGGTACCCCTCTGATGCTCCCAGGCACCCACTGACACCCCAGGCACACCACTGACACCCAGGTACAAAACTGACACCCCAGGCACACCTCAGACACCAGGCACACCCCTCAGACACCCCCAGGCACACCTTGACACTCCCACCAACCCCCTGACACTCCATGGTACACCTCCGACACTCCCAGGTACATCTCTGACACTCCCAGGCACACCACTGACACTCCCAGGTACTGTCACTCCCAGGCACACCTCTGACAATCCCATGCACACCTCTCATACCCCAGGTACTCCTCTGAGACTCCCTGGCACACCCATGACACTCCCCAGGTGAACCCTCTGACACCTCAGCCACACCTCTGACACCTCAGGCACACCTCTGACACTCCCAGGCACACCCCAGACACCCCAGGCACATGAATGACACTCCCAGGCACACCTCTGACACTTCCAGGTACACCCCTGACACTCCCAGTTACACCTCTGACACTAGGTAAACCTCTGACAATTCCAGGTACACCTCTGACACTCCCAGGCACACTCTGACACTCCCAGTTACACCTCCGACACCCCCAGTCACACCCCTGACACTCCCAGGTACATCTCTGACACTTCCAGGTACACCTCTGACACCCCAGGCACAATAATGACACTTAGGTACACCACTGACACTCCCGGCACACCTCTGACACTCCCAGGCACACCTCTGAAACCCATTTACACCTCTGACACACCCAGGTACCCTCTGATGCCCCAGGTACTCCTCTGACACCCCAGGTACACCTCTGACACTCCCCAGGCACACCCCAGACACTCCCCAAGCACACCCCTGACACTCCCAGGCACACCTCGACACTCCCAGTTACACCTCTGACACCCCAGGTACACCTCTGACACCCAGGCACACCGCTGCTCCCAGGTACACCTCTGACACTTCCAGCCCTGACACTTCAGGTGCACACCTCTAACACCCTGCACACGAATGACACCCCAGGCACACCTCTGACACCCCAGGCACACCTCTGACATTCCCAGGTACACCTCTGACGCTCCCAGGCACACCTCAAACACTCCCAGGTACACCCATGACACTCCCAGTTACACCTCCGACACTCCCAGTTACACCCCTGACACTCCCTGTTACACCTCTGACACTCCCAGGTACACCTCTGACACTCCCAGGTACAACCCTGACACCCCAGGTGTCCACACCAGTACCCTCTGATGCCCAGGCACTCCACTGACACCCCAGGCACACCTCTGACACCCCAGGCACAAACCACACCAGGCACACCCCACACACCCCAGGCACACCCCTCAGACACCCCAGCACCTGACACCCAATGCACACCCTGACACCCCTGGTACACCCCACAACCCAGGTACACCTCAGACAATCCCAGGTACACCTCTGATACTCCCAGGCACACCTCTGACACTCCCAGGCACACCCATGACACTCCCAGGCAAACCTCTGACACTCCCCAGGCACACCTCTGACACTCCCAGGTGAACCTCTGACACTCCCAGGTACACCCCTGACACTCCCCAGGTACACCCCAGACACTCCCAGGTCACAAATGACACTCCCAGGCAACCTCTGACACTTCCAGGTACACTTCTGACACTCCCCATTTACACCTCTGACACACCCAGGTGCACTTCTGACACTCCCAGTTACACCTCCGACACTCCCAGTTACACCCCTGACACCCCAGGCACATCTCTGACACTTCCAGGTACACTTGACACCCCAGGCACAATACCACACCCAGGTACACCATTGACACCGGCACACCCCAGACACTCCCTAGTACACCTCTGACACTCCCACGCACCCCTGACACTCCCAGGCACACCTCCGACAATCCCAGGCACACTCTGACACTCCAGGTACACTGACACTCCCAGGTACACCTCAGACACTCCCAAGCATACCCCTGACACTCCCAGGCACACCTCCGACACCTGCCACACCTCGACACCCCAGGCACGCTGACACTCCCAGGCACACCGCTGCTCACCCAGGTTCACTTCTGACACTTCCAGCCCTGACACTCCAGGCACACTCTAACACTCCCAGGCACACGAATGACACCTCCCAGGCTACACCCTGACACTCCCAGGTACACCTGACATTCCCAGGTACACCTCTGACGCTCCCAGCACACCTCAAACACCCCCAGGTACACCCATGACACTCTAGCCACACTCTCCGACACTCCCAGTTACACCCTGACACTCCTGTTACACCTCTGACACTCCCCAGGCACACCCCCAGACACTCCCAGGCACACCTCTGACACCCCTGGTACACATCTGACACCCCAGAAAACCTCATACACCCCAGGCACACCCTGACACCCCAGGCACACCTCTGACACGCCCAAGGACACCTCTGACACTTGCACATCCTCCACCCCAGGCACACCCCTGACACACCCCAGCCACACCCCTGACACCCCCTGGCACACTGACACTCCAGGCACACCTCTGACACCCCAGGCACACCCCTGACACCCCAGGCACACCGCTGTCACTCCCAGGCACACCTCTGACACTTCCAGACCTGGACACTTCCAGGTATACCCTCTGACACCCCTGGTGCCAAGAATGACACCCTGGTGCACACCACTGACATCCCCAGGCACACCTCTGACACTCCCCAGGCACACCCTGACAATCCCAGGCACACCTCCCACACCCCAGGCACACCAAACACCCCAGGCATAAGCCTCTGACACTGCCACAGGCACACCCTGACACCCAGGCCACCCCCTGCTGACACCCCAGCACACCACTGACACTCCCCAGGCACAACCTCACACCCCCTGGTTCTCGTCTGAATCCCAGATACGTCTGGAGACACTCACAGGCACACCTCTCTGACACCCAGGCACACCGATGACATCTCCAGGCACACCCCTGACACTCCCAGGTCACCCCAGACACTCCCAGGCACACCCCCACCTCCAGGCACACCCTGACACCTCCAGGCACACCTCTGACACCCCAGGCACACCCAATGACACTCCCCAGGCACACCACTGACACTCGTAGGCACACCTGACACCACAGGCACACCTCTGACACCCAGGCACACCCTGACACTCCCCAGGCACACCTCTGACACCCCAGGCACACCCCAGACACCCCAGGTTCACCCTGACACCCCAGGTGCACCTCTGACACCCCAGGCACCTCTGATGCCCCAGGCACCCACTGACACTCCCAGGCACACCACTGACACTCCAGGCACAAAACTGACACCCCAGGCACACCCTCAGACACTCCCCAGGCACACCCCAGACACTCCCAAGCACCTTGACACCCCACGCACACCCCTGACACTCCATGGTCACACCTCCGACACCTCCCAGGCACATCTCTGACACTCCCAGGCACACCACTGACACTCCCAGGTACTGTCACTCCCAGGCACACCTCTGACAATCCCATGTACACCTCTCATAATCCCCAGGTACTCCTCTGAGACTCCCCAGGCACACCCATGACACTCCCAGGTGAACCCTCTGACACTCCCAGGCACACCCCTGACACTCCAGGCACACCTCTGACACCAGGCACACCTCAGACACTCCCAGGCACATGAACGACACTCCCCAGGTACACCCCCACTCCAGGCACACTTCTGCACCCCCAGTTACACCTCTGACACCCCAGGCAAACCTCTGACAATCCCAGGTACACCTCTGACACTCCTGCACACACTTTGACACTCCCCAGTTACACCTCCGACACCCCAGTCACACCCCTGACACCTCCCAGGCACACCTCTGACACTTCCAGGCACACCTCCTGACACTCCAGGTACAAAATGACACTCCTAGGTACACCACTGACACTCCCAGGCACACCTCTGACACTCCCAGGTACACCTCTGAAACCCCAGTTACACCTGACACACCCAGGATTCTCCATGCTCCCCAGTACTCCTCTGACACCCAGGCACACCTCTGACACTCCAGGTGCACACCCCAGACACTCCCAAGCACACCCTTAATCCCAGGCACACCTCCGACACCCAGCCACACCTCTGACACTCCTCCAGGCACACCTCTGACACTCCGCACACCGCTGTCACCCCAGGCACACCTCTGACACTCAGCCCTGACACTTCCAGGTACACCTCTAACACCCCAGGCACACGAATGACACTCCCAGGCCAACCTCTGACACTCCGGTGCACACCTCTGACATTCCAGGCACACCTCTGACGCTCCCAGGCACACCCCAAACACTCCCCAGGTACACCTCTGACACCCCAGGTACACCTCTGACACTCCAGGCACATCTGACACTCCCAGGCACACCTCTGACACCCCAGGCACACCTCTGACACCCCAGGCACACCCCTGACACCCCAGTTACACCTGACACTCCCAGTTACACCCCTGACACCCAGTCACACCTCTGACACTCCCCAGGCACACCCCTGACACCCCCAGGTACAACCCTGACATCCCAGGTGCACCCTGACACTCCCAGGTACTCCTCTGATGCCCCAGGTACCCACTGACACCCCCAGGTACACCCTGACACTCCCAGGCAAACTGACACTCCCCAGGTACACCCCACACCCCAGGCACACCTCAGACACCCCAAGCACACCCCTGACACTCCCCACGCACACCCCTGACACCAGCGTACACCTCCGACAACAGGTACACCCCAGACACCCCAGGCACACCTCCTGACACCCCAGGCACACCTCTGACACTCCCAGGCAAACCCCTCATACACTCCCAGGTACACCTCAGACACCCCAGGCACACCTCTGACACTCCCAGGACACCTCTGACACCCCAGGCACACCCCTGACACTCCCAGGTACACCCCTGACACTCCCAGTTACACCCCTGACACTCCCCTGGTGCACACCCGACACCTCCAGGCACACCTCTGACACTCCCAGGCACACCACTGACACTCCCCAGGTACACCTCTGACACTCCCCAGGCACACCTCTGACACTTACCAGCCCTGACACTTCCAGGCACACCTGACACCCCAGGCACAGGAATGACACTCCCAGGTACACCCCTGACACTCCCAGGTACACCTCTGACACTCCCAGTTACACCTCTGACACTCCCAGTTACACCCCTGACACTGGCACACCTCCTGACACTCCCAGGCACACCTCTGACAATCCCAGGTACACCTCTGATAACTAGGCACACCTCTGACACTCAGGTGCAACGAATGACACTCCAGGCACACCACTGACATCTCCCAGGTACACCCCTGACACTCCAGGCACACCTCTGACAATCCCAGGCACACCTTGACACTCCCCAGGCACACCTCTGACTTCCCAGGCACATGAATGACACTCCCAGGTACACCTCTGACACTCCCAGGTAAACCTCTGACACTCCCAGGCACACTCCTGACACTCCCAGGTACACCCCGACACTCCCAGGTACACCCCTGACACTCCCAGTTACACCTCTGACACACCCAGGTACACTCTGACAACCCAGGTACACCTCTGACACCCCAGGCACACCCTGACATTCCCAGGCACACCCATGACACTCCCAGGCACACCTCTGACACCCCCAGGCACACCTCTGGACACCCCAGGTACACCCCCTGACACTCCCAGGTACACCTCTGACACCCCCAGGTACCCTCTGATGCTCCCCAGGTACCCACTGACACTCCCCAGGCACACCCTGACACTCCCAGGCACACAACTGACACTCCCAGGCACACCTCTGACACTCCCCAGGCACACCTCCCCAGACACTCCCCAGGTACACCCTCTGACACTCCCAGTACTGTCACTCCAGGTGCCACCTCTGACAATCCCAGGCACACCTCTCATACTCCCAGGCACACTCTGACACTCCCTGGTACACCCATGACACTCCCAGGTGAACCTCTGACACCCCAGCCACCCTCACACCTCAGGCACACCCTGACACTCCCAGGCACACCTCAGACACCCAGGCACATGAATGACACCCAGGCACACCCTGACACTTCCAGGCACACTCTGACACCCCAGGTACACCTCTGACACTCCCAGGTAAAACCTCTGACAACTCCCAGGCACACCTCTGACACTCCCAGGTACACTTCTGACACTCCCAGGTACACCTCCGACACTCCCAGGTTACACCCCTGACACTCCCCAGGCACACCTCTGACACCTCCAGGCACACCTCTGACACCCCAGGTACACACTGACACTCCCAGGCACACACTGACACTCCCAGGCACACCCCTGACACTCCCAGGCACACCTCTGACACCCCAGGCACACTTCTGACACTTCCAGCCCTGACACTCCAGGCACACCTGTGACACCCAGGCACACACGATGACACCCAGGTACACCTCTGACACTCCCAGGCACACCCTCTGACATTCCCAGGCACACCTGACACTCCCAGGCACACCTCTGACACTTGCACACCCATGACACTCTGTGCAACACCTCCGACACTCAGGTACACCCCTGACACTCCCAGGTACACCTCTGACACCCCAGGTACACCTCTGACACTCCCTGGCACACCTGACACTCCCAGGCACACACAGACACTCCCAGGCACACCCTGACACCCCAGGCACACATCTGACACTCCCAGGTAAACCCCAGACACTCCCCAGGCACACCAGACACCCCAGGCACACCTCTGACACCCCAAGGACACCTCTGACACTCCCAGGTACACCCCTCACACTCCCAGGCAGTCCCCTGACACCCCAGCCACCCTGACACTCCCCTGGTACACCTGACACCCCAGGCCACCTCTGACTCCCAGGCACACCACTGACACTCCCAGGCACACCGCTGTCACCCCAGGCACACCCTCTGACACCTTACAAGCCCGACACTTCCAGGCACACCTCTGACACTCCCAGGCACAGGAATGACACTCCCCAGGTACACCTCTGACACCCCAGGTACACTTCTGACACTCCCAGTCACACCTTCGACACTCCCAGTTACACCTCTGACACTCCCAGGCACACCCTGACACTCCCAGGTACACCTCCGACAATCCCAGGTACACCTCTGACACTCGCCTCTGACACTCAGTACGTGAATGACACTCCCAGGTACACCACTGACACTCTCCCAGGTACACCCTGGACACACTCCATGCACACTCTGACAACCCCAGGCACACCTCTGATACTCCCAGGCACACCTCTGACACTCCCAGGTACATGAATGACACTCCCAGGCACACTGCTGACACTCCCAGGTACACCTCTGACACTCCCAGGTACACCTCTGACACTCCCAGGTACACCTCCTCGACACTCCCAGTACACCCCTGACACTCCCAGGCACACCTCTGACACTCCCAGGTACACCTCTGACACTCCCCAGGTACAACCCATGACTCCCAGGCACCTCTGACACTCCCAGGCACCCCTGATGCTCCCAGGTACCCACCGAACCCCAGGTACACCCTGACACTCCCAGGTACAAAACTGACACCCCAGGCACACCTCAGACACCCCAGGCACACCCCTCTGACACCCCAGGCACACCTCTGACACCCCAGGCACTGTCACCCCAGGCACACCTCTGACAATCCCATGTACACCTCTCATACCCCCAGGCACCCTCTGAGACACCCTGGTACACCCATGACACTCCCAGGTGAACCTCTGACACTCCCAGGCACACCTCTGACACTCTCAGGTACACCTCTGACACTCCCAGGGCACCCCAGACACTCCCAGGCACATGAATGACACTCCCAGGCACACCTCTGACACTTCCAGGTACACTTCTGACACTCCCAGTTACACCTCTGACACTCCCAGGTAAACCTCTGACAATCCCAGGTACACCCCTGACACTCCCCAGGTACACTTCTGACACCCAGTTACACCTCCGACACTCCCAGTTACACCCCTGACACTCCCAGTACACATCTCTGACACTCCAGGCACACCTCTGACACTCCCAGGCACAACAATGACACTCCAGGCACACCACTGACACTCCCAGGCACACCTCTGACACTCCCCAGGTACACCTCTGAAACCCCATTTACACCTCTGACACACCCAGGTACCCTCTGATGCTCCCAGGTACTCTCTGACACCCCAGGCACACCTCTGACACTCCAGGCACACCTCAGACAATCCCAAGCACACCCTGACACTCCCCAGGTACACCTCCGACACTCCCAGTTACACCTCTGACACTCCCAGGCACACCTCTGACACCCCAGGCACACCGCTGTCACTCCCAGGCACACTCTGACACTTCCAGCCCTGACACTTCCAGGCACACCTCTAACACCCCAGCACGAATCACTCCCCAGGCACACCTCTGACACCCCAGGCACACCTCTGACACCCCAGTGCAACACCTCCGACACCCCAGTTACACCCCCTGACACTCCCTGTTACCCTCTGACACTCCCCAGGACACCTCTGACACTCCAGGTGCACAACCCTGACACTCCCAGGTGCACCTCTGACACTCCCAGGTACCTCTGATGCCCCAGGCACACCACTGACACTCCCCAGGCACACCTCTGACACTCCCAGGCACAAAACCGACACCCCAGGTACACCCCAGACACCTGCACACCCCAGACACCCCAAGCACACCTCTGACACCCCACGTACACCCTGACACACCCCTGGCACACCTCCGACAATCCCAGGCACACACTCTGACACCCCAGGTACACCTCTGACACCCCCTGGTACACATCTGACACTCCCAGGCAAACCTCATACACCCCAGGCACACCCCAGACACCCCAGGCACACCTCTGACACTCCCAAGGACACCTCTGACACTCCCCAGGCACACCTCACACTCCCAGGCACACCCCTGACACTCCCAGGCACACCCCTGACACTCCCTGGCACACCCCCGACACTCCCCAGGTACACCCCCTGACTCCCAGGCACACCACTGACACCCAGGCACACTCCCAGGTACACCTCTGACACTTACCAGCCCTGACACTCCAGGCACACCTCTGACACTCCCAGGCACAGAATGACACTCCAGGTACACGAATGACACTCCCAGGCACACCTCTGACACTCTGCACACTCTGACACCCCAGTTACACCTCTGACACTCCCAGTTACACCCCTGACACTCCCCAGGCACACCTCTGACACTCCCAGGCACACCTCTGACAATCCCAGGCACACCCTGACACCCCAGGCACACCTCTGACACTCCCAGGTACATGAATGACACCCCAGGCACACCACTGACACTCTCCCAGGTACACCTCGGACACTCCCAGGCACACCTCTGACAATCCCAGGTACACCTCTGATACTCCCAGGCACACCTCTGACACCCCCAGGTACATGAATGACACTCCCAGGCACACTGCTGACACTCCCAGGTACACCTCTGACACCCAGGCACACTTGACACTCCCAGTTACACCTCCGACACCCCAGCCACCACTGACACTCCCAGGCACACCTCTGACACTCCCAGGTACACCTCTGACATTCCCAGGTACACCCATGACACCCCCAGGCAAACCTCTGACACCCCAGGCACACCTCTGACACTCCCAGGTGCACCCTCTGACACTCCCCAGGCACTCTGATGCTCCCCAGGCACTCCACTGACACTCCCGGCACACCACTGACACCCCAGGCACAAAACTGACACCCCAGGTACACCCCAGACACCCAGGCACACACCCCAGACACCCCAAGCACACCCCTGACACTCCCACGCACACCCTGACACTCCCTGGCACACCTCCGACACTCTCCAGGCACATCTCTGACACCCCAGGCACTCCACTGACACTCCCAGGCACTGCTCACCACAGGCACACCCTGACAATCCCATGCACACCTCTCATACTCCCAGGTACCTCTGAGACTCCCAGGCACACCCATGACACTCCCCAGGTGAACCCTCTGACACTCCCCAGGCACACCTCTGACACTCTCAGGTACACCTCTGACACTCCCCAGGCACACCCCAGACACCCCAGGCACATGAATGACACCCCAGGTACACCTCTGACACTTCCAGGTACACTTCTGACAATCTCCAGTCCACACCTCTGACACTCCCAGGTAAACCCTGACAATCCCAGGCACACCCTGACACCCCCAGGCACACTCTCTGACACCCCAGCCACACCTGACACTCCCAGTCACACCCCTGACACTCCCCAGGCACACCTCTGACACCCAGGTACACCTCTGACACCCCAGGCACATTAATGACACTCCCAGGCACACCACTGACACCCCAGGCACACCTCTGACACTCCCAGGTACACCCTGAAACTCCCAGTTACACCTCTGACACTCCCAGGTACTCCTCTGATGCTCCCCAGGTACCTCTGACACCCCAGGCACACCTCTGACACTCCCAGGCACACCTCAGACACCCCAGCACACCCCTGACACTCCCAGGCACACCTGACACTCCCAGTTACACCTCTGACACCCCAGGCACACCTCTGACACTCCCAGGCACACCGCTGTCACTCCCCAGGCACACTCTGACACTTCCAGCCCTGACACTTCCAGGTACACCTCTAACACCCCAGGCACACGAATGACACCCCAGGCACACCTCTGACACCCCAGGCACACCTCTGACATTCCCAGGCACACCTCTGACGCTCCCAGGCACACCTCAAACACTCCCAGGCACACCTCTGACACTACCAGGTACACCCTGACACCCCAGGCACATGAATGACACTCCCAGGCACACCGCTGACACTCCCAGGCACACCCCTGACACTCCAGGTACACCTCTGACACTCCCAGTTACACCTCCGACACTCCCCAGTGCACACCCCTGACACTCCCAGGTACACCTCTGACACTCCCAGGCACACCTCTGACACTCCCAGGTACAACCCCTGAACCCCAGGTGCACCTCTGACACTCCCAGGTACCTCTGGATGCTCCCAGGCACCACTGACACTCCCCAGGCACACCTCTGACACCCCCAGGTACAAACTGACACCCCAGGCACACCCCAGACACCCCAGGCACACCCCTGACACCCCAGGCACACCCTGACACTCCCACGTACACCCCCTGACATTCCCAGGCACACCTCCGACAATCCCAGGCACACCCCAGACACTCCCCAGGTACACCTCTGACACCTGGTGCCACATCTGACACTCCCCAGGTACACCTCATACACTCCCAGGCACACCCCTTGACACTCCCCAGGCACACCCTGACACTCCCCAAGGACACCTCTGACACTCCCAGGTACACCCCTGACACTCCCAGGTACACCCTGACACCCCCAGGTACACCCCTGACACCCCCTGCACACCTCCGACACTCCCAGGCACACCCCTGACACTCCCAGGCACACCACTGACACCCCAGGCACACCGCTGTCACCCCAGGCACACCTCCTGACACCTTACCAGCCCTGACACTTCCAGGCACACTCTGACACTCCCAGGTACAGGAATGACACCCCAGGCACACCCTCTGACACTCCCCAGGCACACTTCTACACTCCCCACACACCTTCTGACACTCCCAGTCACACCCCTGACACTCCCAGGCACACCTCTGACACTCCCAGGCACACCTCTGACAATCCCAGGTACACCTCTGATACCCCAGGCACACCTCTGACACTCCCACGTGAATGACACTCCCAGGTACACCACTGACATCTCCCAGGTACACCTCGGACACTCCCAGGCACACCCTCTGACAACCCAGGTACACCTCTGACACTCCCAGGCACACCTCTGACACTCCCAGGCACATGAATGACACTCCCAGGCACCGCTGACACTCCCAGGTACACCTCTGACACACCCAGGCACACTCTGACACTCCCAGTTACACCTCGACACTCCCAGTTACACCCCTGACACTCCCAGTCACACCTCTGACACACACCCAGGCACACCTCTGACAATCCCAGGTACACCTCTGATACTCCCAGGCACACCTCTGACATTCCCAGGCACACACACTCCCAGGTAAACCTCTGACACTCTGCACACCTCTGACACTCCCCAGGCACACCCTGACACTCAGGTGCAACCTGACACTCCCAGGTACTCCTCTGATGCCCCCAGGCACTCCACTGACACTCCCAGGTACACCTCTGACACTCCCAGGCACAAAACTGACACCCCAGGCACACCTCAGACACTGCACACCCCAGACACCCTGCCACACCTCTGACACTGGAGGCACTGTCACCCCAGGCACACCTCTGACAATCCCATGTACACCTCATACCCCAGGTACCTCTGAGACTCCCTGGCACACCACACTCCCAGGTAAACCTCTGACAGGTACACCTCTGACACTCTCAGGCACACCTCTGACACTCCCCAGGTACACCCCACACTTCCCAGGTACATGAATGACACCCCAGGCACACCTCTGACACTTCCAGTACACACTTCTGACACTCCCAGTTACACCCTCTGACACTCCCAGGTAAACCTCTGACAATCCCAGGTACACCTCCTGACACTCCCCAGGTACACCTCTGACACTCCCAGCTACACCTCCGACACCAGTGCCACCCCTGACACTCCCATACACCTCTGACACTCCAGGCACACCCTGACACCTGGGTACACAATAACGACACCCAGGCACACCACTGACACCCCAGGCACACCTCTGACACTCAGGCACACCTCTGACACCCCATTTACACTCTGACACCCCAGGTACCTCTGACACTCCAGGTACTCTCTGACACTCCCCAGGCACACAACTCTGACACTCCCCAGGCACACCTCAGACACTCCCAAGCACACCTGACACTCCCAGGTACACCTCCACACCCCCAGTTACACCTCTGACACTCCCAGGCACACCCTGACACTCCCAGGCACACCGCCGACACCCCAGGTACACCTCTGACACTTCCAGCCCTGACACTCCAGGTACACCTCCACTCCCAGGCACACGAATGACACCCCAGGCACACCTCTGACACCCCAGGCACACCTGACACTTCCAGGCACACCTGACGCCCCAGGCACACCCCCAAACACCTGCACACCCATGACACCCCAACTCCGACACTCCAGCCACACCCTGACACTCCCTGTTACACCTCTGACACCCCAGGCACACCTCTGACACTCCCAGGTACCACCCTGACACTCCCCAGGTGCACCTCTGACACCCCAGGCACTCCTGATGCCTCCAAGGCACTCCACTGACACTCCCCAGGCACACCCTGACACCCCAGGCACAAACCCACACCCCAGGCACACCCCAGACACCCCAGGCACACCCCAGACACTCCCAGGCACACTCTGACACCCCAGGCACACCCCTGACACTCTGGCACACCTCCGACAACCCCAGGCACATCAGACACCCCAGGCACACCCTGACACTCCCCTGTACACATCTGACACCCAGGCAAACCCCACACACCCCAGGCACACCCTCTGACACACCCAGGCACACCCTCGACACTCCCAAGCACACCTCCTGACACTCCCCAGGCACACCCTCACACTCCCAGGCACACCCCTGACACCCCAGTTACACCCCTGACACTCCCCTGGCACACCTCCGACACCCCAGGCACACCTCTGACACCCCAGGCACACCACTGACACCCCCAGGCACACCCTGTCACCCCAGGCACACCTCTGACACTTCTACCAGCCCCTGACACTCCAGGCACACCCTCTGACACCCCAGGTACAGGAATGACACCTCCCAGTGCACACCTCTGACACTCTGGTGCACACTCTGTCACCCCAGTCACACCTCTCGACACTCCCAGCCACACCCCCTGACACCCCAGGTCAATCTCGACACCCCCAGGTACACCTCTGACAATCCCAGGTACACCTCTGATACCCAGGTACACTCTGACTCCTCCCAGGTACATGAATGACACTCCAGGCACACCACTGACATCTCCCCAGGTACACCTCTGGAGACTCCCCAGGCACACCTCTGACAATCCCAGGCACACCCCTGACACCCCAGCACACCTCTGACACTCCCCAGGTACATGAACGACACCTCAGGCACACCGCTGACACTCCAGGCACACCTCTGACACTCCCAGGCACACTCTGACACCCCAGTCACACCTCCGACACCCCAGTCACACCCCTGACACTCCCAGGCACACACCCCAACACATCCAGGCACACACCTCTGACAATCCCAGGTACACCTCTGATAACTCCCAGGCACACCTCTGACACATAAGCAATACGTAACTGAACAAGCACACTTTGA
>NW_024734551.1:0-15034 GCF_018991925.1 Homarus americanus | reverse complement strand
CCCCCCCTTGCCACCCTGTGTTCGTGTTGGTGCTGTCCCCTCCAATGGCCTGCAGGGTCTGGTCTACGTTCCTCTCTCTGAGCCAGTTCACAATGTTATCTGCCACTATCTCAGCTGGTTTCTGATGTCATCTTTCTTTGGAGTGAAATGCCACAAATACTTCCCTCCTGGTTCACTGCAGCAGGAGTAGTGTTCCTCCTTCACCATGGCAGGGAACAACTTGTCAGAATCTCCAACTTTCATGAACACTTTAGTGTCATCCCTTCTCCCATCAAAGAACAAACAATTGATTCCATTTTCTCTTATCCCTTATCAAACTCCTCTTCTAGGTTACTGACAAGTTTCTCCTGAGCTCTCCTTACTTTGTTATGATCTATCACCAGGTGAACATCATCAGGTGTTATCAAACCACCGTCAATCCAGGCAGCTGTTGCTATCTCTGCAGTTTCTCAGAGACCAGTGTGGTGTCGCATGCTGGCCAGAGCTATGCTCGGGATATCTTTCCTATTTCGAATCTTATGCCTGGAAGGTTTGGGATCATTATTTTCTGGGTTAGGGACAAAGTCACCATTCTCCTGGCCAGCACTCGGATCAGCCATGGGGAAGTCATTAAACTCTGAATCAGCTTGACTCCAATCATCGGCCTTTTTTACCTCACCCTGGGCCTTCTCAAGTCTCTCTTCCTCGGCAACTCTTCTCCTCTTCTGTCTCTCTGTGGCAGCCTCCTGTCTCTTGGACTCCGGAATATCTTGGCTAGAAATCATGAGAGCCCCTATACTGCCAGTCTTCTCTCTCTGTGCTTTGACAAATGCCAGTTCGATCACAGGAATCTTCAGTTCACGTTTGCAAATACAGGAGATGTGGGCCTCGGATTTACAGTCACGATCGCATCCAAACTCATGACAGAGAACAATTGGGCACTTGCAAGTAATTATGTCAAATAACTGGTCCAGTTGCTTGGCAAAGCTGTCCTTAACTGCAAGTTTTCCTCTCCCAAGAGAGATATCTCTTGCCTTTTCCCAACTGGCTAGCAGTCTCTCACTAATCTTCTTCTGACTTGTTATGACTGGAGGCTTGAACAGAGCGTTAGCCAGAGTGTACTGTGCCAAGACAGCTTTGGTCATATCACTGGCAATGTCTTTGTTTGTGTAAGTTCTTTGGTTCTTTTCACTGATTTGCCTGATTAAAACACCGTATCTCAAAGCATCTCTCAATGTAGGCAACTCCGACTTCAGGAGCTCTCTCCCAGACCCAAGATAGTGACTGAGATGGCTGGATTTTTGGTTCCTCGTCCTGACACAAGCAGCCATCGCAAATATTATCAACTTATAAATGCATCAGAATCTGAAACAGAAAAAAATATTGTTAGTTGGGTTGTTAAATAATGAAGTCAGAAAGCAAAGTTCACTATTTAATTGTAATGCACTAATGCAGCTGTACGTTAGATTTTCGATAAAGTTCACGCTAAAATTTACCTAGCAAAAGGTTGCAAAATATTGAAACTGAAATTATTTTCTGTTTATATACACTACAATCTACCAAAAAAGTGATGGGCCATTAGTTTTAGCTGATCTTCCCTCCTATGACACACCCTATTGGTCACCCTTCACTGAATACATACATTTCTAATACTAATTTTACCAGATTTTCGTTAAGTATTAGAGCATAAAATTTTCCTTCACATTTAGTTATTGTGTGGCGAAGCTGTGGAGGTGTGTGTGTGTGTGTGTTCGGCCGCGGTCAATGTTTTTGTGGAGATGGTGGTGTGTTGATTTCTACACACACCCACCCACCCACCTCACCCCATCAAGTCATCATCCCCACTGCCACCAACATCACCGCCACCATCACCACCACCATCCCCACCATCATCACCACCACCGCCACCAACATCACCGCCACCATCACCACCACAACCTTCCCACATACTCACCGACATTATACTCATATATTGCAATATGACTTCCTGACGTCTTCTTGGTGTTGTTCCACAAAAGAAATCGTCACTTTATATTTTCGGAACCAACTGGGAGGAAGGCAGAATTTATATGTGTGTTGTGCAGGTCTTGTACCGTGACGCCGCGCCGGGTCCTCCTACCACTGAACACAGACTAACGTGGTTTTTATATAATCCAATATTAGTTGACAAGTTTGGGACCAAATATACAGACAGCTACTGGCGCCCTGGTCGTCCCGCTGTGGGGTTCAGTGGTCGTTTGTCTCCACACACCTCTAGTATTTAACCACAGGATCTTATACAACACAGAATTAAGGGAATGAGATCAATATACATACAGTATATATGTTTAACTCTACTCTCATAACAAACGGTACACCTGTATGAACCTCACATAATAAACGGTACACCTGTATGACCCTCACATAATAAACGGTACACCTGTATGACCCTCACATAATAAACGGTACACCTGTATGAACCTCACATAATAAACGGTACACCTGTATGACCCTCACATAACAAACGGTACACCTGTATGAACCTCACATAATAAACGGTACACCTGTATGAACCTCACATAATAAACGGTACACCTGTATGACCCTCACATAATAAACGGTACACCTGTATGAACCTCACATAATAAACGGTACACCTGTATGAACCTCACATAATAAACGGTACACCTGTATGACCCTCACATAATAAACAGTACACCTGTATGACCCTCACATAATAAACGGTACACCTGTATGACCCTCACACACGGTAATGAACACGTAAACAGTACACCTGTATGACTCACATAATAAACGGTACACCTGTATGATAATAAACGGTACACCTGTATGATTCTCACATAATAAACGGTACACCCGTATGACTCACATAAACGGTACGCATGTATGAGTCTCGCATAATAAACGGTACACCTGTATGATTCTCACATAATAAACGGTGCACCTGTATGACTCACATAATAAACGGTACACCTGTATGACCCACATAATAAACGGTGCGCATGTATGAGTCTCGCATAGTAAACAGTACACCTGTATGATTCTCACATAATAAACGGTACACCTGTATGACTCACATAATACACGGTACGCATGTATGACCCTCACATAGTAAACAGTACACCTGTATGACCCTCACATAATAAACGGTATACCTGTATGAGTCTCACATAATAAACGGTACACCTGTATGACTCGCATAGTAAACAGTACACCTGTATGACCCTCACATAGTAAACGGTACACCTGTATGACCCTCGCATAGTAAACGGTACACCTGTATGAGTCTCACATAGTAAACGGTACATCTGTATGACCTTCACATAGTAAACGGTACACCTGTATGAGTCTCGCATAGTAAACGGTACACCTGTATGACCCTCACATAGTAAACGGTACACTTGTATGACCCTCACATAATAAACGGTACACCTGTATGAGTCTCACATAATAAACGGTACACCTGTATGACCCTCACATAATAAACGGTACACCTGTATGAGTCACACATAATAAACGGTACACCTGTATGATTCTCACATAATAAACGGTACACCTGTATGACTCACATAATAAACGGTACACCTGGAATTGTTGAAAGGTGTTAAAGGCTGTGGTGTTGATATACAGTTTATTTAAAAAACATATTATCAGTATAACCAACTCAACGCGCGGGCTGAGCAGGGACGACAGTACCTTCTCTGCATCACCAAGACCTGGCAACACTGCCGACCGGGGAATCTCCGAAGTAAAAAGAAAATAATTTTTGTCACAGCGTGTGAACTCTCCTATTATTATTTATTTGTTTATTTTCCCTCTTTTCTTTTGACGTTCATTCCAGTATTTTTATTTTTTACAAATCCTTTATTTTGATAGAATGTATAACTACTATTATAACTATATATACTGTTAAGGGGGAAACTTTTGGACCAGTATTATCGTAGTGAATTATTCTTATAAACTTTTATGTATGCATCTGCTTCCACTTTACTAGTACTATTTCATTTCCTGTGTTGTAGTACGCGACTATTATCTTGTTTACACTATGTTCTGCTGTCTTTACCACCTTTATAGTGTTAATTGTACATTGTGAATGATGTGTGTGTGTGTGTGTGTGTGTATGTATGTATGTATGTATGTATGTATGTATGTATGTATGTATGTATGTGTTCGTGTTCTGGGTAATAAGTTCTATATACAGGAGCGAACACAAACACCTGTATAGTTTTGTAGGTTCGATTTACTGGATAAGAGATATGTACACAAGGGGAGTAGCGCTCTTCAACCTGTCCGCTGGTCAACTGCTCTATAGACGACGTATGGCAAGTGATACATTAGCAGCTTCCATACGTCGCCAGGCACATTAATTAAGCATGTGGGACATTGATAAATACATTGCCACACGCTACTAGCTAGGCTAAATAAATAATACATAAATGGAGCACACATAATATACATAGCATAATATAAATACAGCATACAGAATATACATACAGTATGTATGTATGTGTGTGTGTGTGTGTGTGTGTGTGTGTGTGTGTGTGTGTGTGTGTGTGTGTGTGTTTTATGAACTCTCTAGTAACACAAAATATCTACATTCATTCTAATGTTATGGATTCTCTTAAAAAATAAAATGTACCAATTGGTATAAGAGAGAGAGGAAGAGAAACTGACTCAACTTTCAGCCAGGTTGGTCCATAATACAAGGGCCTGACCTATCACTGATAAACTTTGTCACTTTGTCTGTGTAAGTCTCCGTTTCAGTCTCTGCCTAATTGTCTCTCTGTCTATCTCCCTCGCTATCATTTTCTCTTTGTAGCTCCGTCTGTCTAATACTGCTTTTCCCTTTGCCTACCTGACTGTCTCACTATATCAACATCTCTGTCTGCCCACCTTTCTCTCTATTGATCAGATGGTTGTCCAGACGCAACAGAGGATAAGCTTCTATACCAATATCACACATCAGAAAAATACCAATCCTGTTAATGAAGCCCTAATACAGCCAGGGTCTGACCAGGTAGATTCTCAACAAACAAAAGACGATTCTTAGACGAGAGTAAAAGTTGCTTTATGGTAATTACTGAAAGCTGCGCCACTTCCCAGTTATCGCTTCTGCCACACTTACTTCTCAGCTCAACGTCTGAGAAATACCTGGGAGGAAATAGTAAGAGCTTTTCCTTTTATCTCCAGCTAATTATCTCTCAGCGTTCTCTTGAGACCAAAATACTTTCTCGCAATTAACGGACGGACGGACGGACGGACGGACACACACACACACACACACACACACACACACAGGAGGTATATTACGAAGCGTGAATCAGGTAATAATACTAAAATATACAGTTATTAAGATAGGCATCCGCCCTAACAGCAGTCCGCGTGAGTCGGGGCACATCAGAGGTATACAACTCCTGTTATCTGAGGTCGTTCCAACAGCTTTCGAGCGGCTATTTTCGGCTTTATAATACTACACCATTGATGGGAATTGGAAATCATCCTTTAATAACGTTACATAAATTTTCCATGAATAATAACGTTACTACCAGTTGATAAATTACATTAAACTTTTACATACAACAGTAAGAATATAGATGAATCAATACAAAGCTTGAATTAGTGAAAATGAATAACTCGTATCAAAACTAGTGTGCTGTATTTCGCGGTACAATATATAATATAGCTATGATGAAGTATAATAACACGATTTGTCAGGTACTATAGTCCGCCTACCTTCCCTCGCCGACTCACAGACACGAACGACACTTTCTCCCAGACCCCCGGCAGCAGGCGTCCAGCACGGCCCCCACACGCTGCCTCGACTCACCCTTGACTGTTTAGGTCAACTCTCCCTCTCTTCTCCCACACTACTCTTCCTCTCCACCCCACCCCTCCCCTCCCCCTCTCCGCCAGCGTTCCTTACTCGCACCTTCCTGTCACGTAACAGGTTTCAGTTAAGCCTTATGACTCTTTATGATAGTAATATTTCACCTGCAGTTACTTTTATTATTAATATTATTATTAACTTACACTTATTCCTATAATTATTCAGATTTATACTAAACTGATTCACCATAAACTAAGCACATATTTAAGGTACTGTGAACGAAGGGAAACAGATACAGGGAAAAAATAATAGAGAATTTAATTAACACTCTCAAGAGACAGATTTAAACAGCTTCTTGATAAAAAAAAATGCTTGTGTTTTATTACTATATCTAAAAAAATTCCGGAGGCAAACATTAATAAAACAGTAAAGAATAGAGAAGAATATTGGAAATAATGCAAATGCCTCACATGCAGCCTTAGCGTTGGAACTCTTGCATTACACACAAACTTATAATGATTAATATCTTATAAAACGTGAATATTTCTTTTGAGACTTGAGATATAAAGAGTACCTGATGGTATTATGTATTAATCTGTAACGCTGTAAGGCTATGAGGGCTGATGGTGAAAGGTAGATGAGAATGGTGAGGGTTGGTGAGAGGTGAGGAGGTGGATAAAGATAAAGTGTAGTGAAGGATGGTGAAGGATGGTGATCATGACTTATGAGATGCTGAATTATCTTGTACTGATAACATAATGAAGTCTTTATCACCTCTGGAACAACAACAACATCAACACTGGAACAACAACAACATCACCACTGGAACAAGAACAGCATCACCATTGGAACAAGAACAGCATCACCACTGGAACAAGAACAGCATCGCCACTGGAACAACAACATCACCACTGGAACAACAACGACAACATCACTACTGGAACAAGAACAGCATCACCACTGGAACAAGAACAGCATCACCACTGGAACAAGAACATCATCACACTGGAACAACAACGACAACATCACTACTGGAACAAGAACAGCATCACCACTGGAACAAGAACAGCATCACCACTGGAACAAGAACAGCATCACCACTGGAACAAGAACAGCATCACCACTGGAACAACAACGACAACATCACTACTGGAACAAGAACAGTATCGCCACTGGAACAAGAACAGCATCACCACTGGAACAAGAACAGCATCACCACTGGAACAAGAACATCATCACACTGGAACAAAAACAGTACCACGACCTGAGAGGGCTGGATACACACAGCTGTTATCACAAGAGTCGACAGTAATCTCTTAAGCTTGTCCTGTGTCTCATGATGTGTTGTCTGTCCTGTAGAAAAAAATAACACTTCATCTTCTGTTAAAGAATGTCTATAATACCGTACGCCTCTCTCTCTCTCAGGAGGCTGCCGCTATATTCATGATATAATTGCATATTGATCTAATGTTACCGGAAGAGGGGAGGGATAAGAAAGAAAGAAAGAAAGAAAGAAAGAAAGAAAGAAAGAAAGAAAGAAAGAAAGAAGCATAATTTTCCACTACTGCATCAGAGAAACAGGACGTGTATCACTCAAGGGCTCACAGAGGACTCAGTAAAATCCTCATTGGCTCTCATCCATCGTCTGCACCATTAAGAAAATGACCCCGGTAGTGTATGCGAGGGGAGGGGATTTAAGCTAACCGATAAGTCATCCATTATTTGAGAATGCATTTTAAGTGACCAACTAAGCCTTCGACACCGACTCAAAATAACTTAACTTAGCTTTTAATTTAGTCTAACTCAAACTTAACTTAACCTAACCTAACCTACATCCACAGTGAAGGAGTTGTTAGTCAGGGTTGGTCAGGTAAAGTTGCTTCTGTGATCCTGTGAAATGCTGTATGGATGGATGTTCTGCTCTCTCGCTCAAACACACACACACACGACTGTCTGGAGGCCTTCGGTGGGCGAGGCAGCGACTAATGGTAAGTATTATATGTAAATTGTTCAGAAAATACCAACATGTAAATTTACCAGATATATGGGAAAATAAGTCTCATTACCTGCTGTATATATGAGTATGTCTGTGTATGTATTTTGGTGTATACGTGTGTGTGTGTGTATGTCTGTGTGTGTGTTGTACTGATATTTATGAGCGCGTTTGTTATTATGGTAGTGCGGACGTGTGTGGATATTTGTGGATAAATTCATGTATTAGTGATGTTAGTGGTGTCAATGACGCTGGTGGTGTTAGTGGTTCAATATGATGGTGATGGTAGGGGATGGTGGTAGTAAGTGGTGGGGGGGGGTAGTAGAAGGATGTGGTAATGTTTGTGATGGTGGTGATGGTAATGGTGGTGTGGCTGGTAGTAGGAGGTAGTGGTGGTAACTAATGGTGGTGCTTATGGTAGTAGTAAGTAACGACAATAAACACATCACTGTCCACAGGTAACCTCTACCTCACCTGAACCTACACTAATTGATTACCCAAAACAGGAAATATTTGAAGAAAAAAAACACGAAATGAAGGTGACAATAAACAAAGCGTTAAACCTAGCATAACCTAACCTATTAGATGTCACGGAGGAATTTAATATATATATGAGCGAATTAGATCCTGCCACCAGCCTCAGTACCGACACACTAATTATAATTTGACAGTAAAAACATTTCATATGCACACACACATATTACTTTATGTAGGAGCAATTTGGTGAATTTTTATTACTGAGGTTGTAACAAAATATTTCTCATAGCACGTGTACTAAGCTTCTCTCTTTGTCCGTCTGTCTGCCTGTCTTTCTGTCTGTCAAGTTTTACACTAGCTGCTGCCCCTGTACTTTGGACACGAGAGAGAGAGAGAGAGAGAGAGAGAGAGTTGTAGATAATCCTTACTGCAATGGTGGATTTATTAGGCTGTGTTCATTTAGGCTGAAATTACTGGAAGATAAGAAGGATTTTCACACATTTACCCATACCTGTATAGCATGTTTTAAGAGCAGGGAGAGAGAGAGGGGTGGATAGATGGGGGTGGAAATAGAGAGAGTTTTTGAAGGAATATTATAGGTGTAGTGTCTTTACAATTTTGTGTTAGACATTATGACACAGCGGACGAAGGTTTTTGACAACGTTACCGAGACAACAAGAGTCGCAGTGTTCATTTTGTAATTCATCGGACCCATCCATAGATACTTCTTAGTTGTGTGTACATGAAGCTCGTCACTAACAGACATACAACATTTGAACGAAATTCTCAGACACAGGAAACCTTCAAAGTTAATTCTGTAAAAATTTAAGAATTTTTATAGACATGCCAGTACAGTCGCGGACAAAAGTTACTGGAACTGATCTAAAGTAATATGGAGATTGAATCTGTGAACTTTTGAGTCAGAAGCTTCATAAACAAGCTGTTTTTATGCACTTTTATTTCATCAGTTTCAGTTCCTGGTATAGTCTCAATATATTCGTTCGTACCCTGATCTAATCTTTCCCTGATACTTCCCGTGATATCTTACACTCTGCATCCCAACTATCTCTCACTGTTCAAAAGCTCTCTCTCTCTCTCTCCGAATATTTTCACTTCACTTTTTTGTCTGTCCATTCAGTTTTCCTCCTTTATCTTCGTCTCTTCCTCTCACATCTTTATCACCCCATCAACCACTTCCTTCATTTGTCTTATCTGCTCGGTTTTTCTTTCATTTCTCCCCTACACTTATCTTCTCAATCTTTATCCTCTTGTTTTTGTTATCCTTCTTCTTCTATCCTGATATTTGCTTCCACTGTCATTCTTCTTCATTCCACCAACCACCACTACCAACATCACCACCACCACGTATCACCACCACTACCACCTGCCATCAAAACAACCCTATCTTATCATCACCACCACCTATCACCACAATCACCCTATTCTACCAACATCACCACCACCACGTATCACCACCACTACCACCTGCCATCAAAACAACCCTATCTTATCATCACCACCACCTATCACCACAATCACCCTATTCTACCAACATCACCACCACCACGTATCACCACCACTACCACCTGCCATCAAAACAGCCCTATCTTATCATCACCATCACCTATCACCACAATCACCCTATTCTACCACCACCACCACCCACTTCTCACCACTAGCACCTAAAACCACCTTCACCAATTGCCACTACCACTCAGGAATAAATCTTAACGAAAGAACTTATAACAGTGATGATGTGTTAATGAAATTCTTCCATGAAAACGATAATTGGAAACAAAGTAAAAATGCTCGGCCGATCTAACATCATCAGCTCAGACATGATTACGTCAGGTGCGGTAGCCTTAAACACGCTTTACCTGGAGCCAGTTGCTCACTTTACAAATAACGCGTCGTTTACTATCATAACCAAATGGTACTTAGGTTAGGTTAGGCTAGGTATGATCACATTCAAATATTAATTTACATGATTATCTACATGATCGTCCCTAATCGACAAACCAATTTGACTCCTCGAAAACAAAGAAAGCTATTGTTCTCGCGCGCGCGCGCGCGCGTGTGCGTGTGTGTGTGTGTGTGTGTGTGGACACTCCCAGAATCGGTGCTGCAGTACGACCATCAAATCGTGTGTTAAGACGGGTCACCGCAGGAGTGAGGTGGTCTTCCTCAAGTTGACGATGAAATTGGTTCTTAACTGAAGGGGAAAAGGTTACCTGTAGCAAATGATGCAATCTCACACCTGGTGCCGCCCTCATGTGGTGAGTAGTAGGAAGCGAGAGATAAGAGAGAGGGAGAGAAAAGTATAAAAGGGAGATAGATAGATATAGGGACAGAAAAGTTGGAATTGGTGTAATGGCGTCTCTCACAATGTGTGATGGTGGTGGTGGTGCAGAAGAATGAAGAATGTCTGGTGGACTCCTAGTAATGGTGTGTGTGTGTGTGTGTGTGTGTGTGTGTGTGTGTGTGTGTGTGTGTGTTTCTCACCTATGTACCAGAAGACGAAGTACACGAATGATCTACCAGTAACATCTTTCATTCTCGTGATTTATTTGTGCCTTTGTCAAGTCAAACAAACGCTGGACGGTTCTCAGGCCAACACATACATATTGCAAACACACACACAGCCGCGTTCATATCCACATACTCGAAACAAAACTAACATACACAGATTCGGTTCGCTTGAGTTCTGTGTTGTCTAAAATTGTTTTATTTTTCAGTGGAGACAGTCACCCAGTGTTCACTCAGTGGAGGCAGTCACCCAGTGTTCACTCAGTGTAGACAGTCACTCAGTGGAGGCAGTCACCCAGTGTTCACTCAGTGTAGACAGTCACTCAGTGGAGGCAGTCACCCAGTGTTCACTCAGTGTAGACAGTCACTCAGTGTAGACAGTCACCCAGTGTTCACTCAGTGGAGGCAGTCACCCAGTGTTCACTCAGTGTAGACAGTCACTCAGTGGAGGCAGTCACCCAGTGTTCACAATGCCTTTGTAAATGAGTTAACAAGGAAGTTTACACAGTCGTGAAATATATTACTGAATTAAAACATTGTTGAACGTGGAATGGCTCTTAGATAAAGGTGTTTAAACCTCTGGGATAAAACTAAGACAATAATTTTCTCAGGGGAGACGCATTGTAACCCGGACATAAACTTTAATGGAGGTCTGCATGGCTTATGTTATAGATTTACTTATGGACAAACTTTGCGAGTAATATGTTTACAATTCTTGTATACTAACAGCGTCAATTTTTGTGAGAATATTTCCCACACAACAAACTCTATAGTAATAAGAAACATGCCTGAATATAAAGCAGCTTTTTCCTCTCTCATCGCTTTACAAACAACGAAGAAACAGACAACTGCTAATAGACACTACTAAAGTCCATTACATTTCACTACTTAATGGTTAATGTAATATTTTAATACATTTTGACTTAATATCACTCTGTCCTTTCATCAACACGTTTATACTTCTTGATTCTCGAAACTCTTATTATCATTTGTTAACAATTTCTTCATTTTTGTTGCCATGGTTTCTCTTTCCTCACTTCTCCCTTCCACCCTCTGATCTGTGACGACTCTCTCTCTCTCTCTCTCCACATGATAACACCAGTATTCTCATAAAAACATATTGTATTCCCGGATCATATCGTTCAATAAACATGTATCTGGCTTGTGTAAACAATAAAAAATAAAAGTTTTAATGGGAATGTTTTTTTTCGCGTTTGTATAATGCAAATTTCTTGTTTTCAATTTCTAGTTAAGCGCGCACTGTCCAGGAAATTTTAGTATAAAACATTTTCTGTTTGAAATGTAGATGACACTCTGTGTTAACGCTCATGGGAGCGTTATTGGTTCCTACTGGATAATAAGACCTTTGTCGTTGACGCGATGAGTATAATTCGGTCAAAACCTGTTAAAGAACAATTCATATACTGTATAACAAATGCTGGTATATCAGGACACACAGTATGAATAGTGCGATCAATATACAGCACATAACCTATTAACCTCTTAAACATAACTCACATGTTACAACTGTTGATACATCAGGACACAGTTTGTATAATATGATCACTATACAGCACATAACCTATTAACCTCTTAAACATAACTCACATGTTACAACTGTTGATACATCAGGACACAGTTTGTATAATATGATCAATATACAGTACATAAATATACGTATTAAAGTTATTTAGAGTTTTTTAGAGGATTTAATAGTTCACAATCACACTCACGTTTTGGGGTCTAGGGTTTGACCAACGAGAACAAATATAATATCCTCTTGGTATATGTTGGTCGAACGATGGATGTTGTCTCTACGGTAGGAGGCGATAGACTATCCCTCAGGCAGTCATACAGCTGCGTGGCCGTCGCCCATTTAAACACCTCAGCAAATTCGTTGTCAACACTATGTCTCTCCTCTCACCCTCTCTCTCTCTCGTCTAGTTTATCTTACTGTGGCTATACCTCTCTTTCTCTGTCTCTTCTAGTTTATCTTACTGTGGCGGTAACACTATGCATTACAAGAGTGAGGAAGAATACTTATCATAAGTTGTGTTGGTCGCTGGCAGATTACACACCTGTGGCCGCGTCAACAAAGAACCTACAGTACAGAGTAATTTAGTTTTGTTGTTGAATGTATCTTAGTAATTATCATCCAGCTACCCATTGCATCTCGAACTCGACCAGGGAAAAAATCAAGCAAATAATGTTTATGAAAATTGGTAAAATATTAGAATAAAGATCATATTCACTCCAAAAAAATTAATTACCGGTAAAAAATCTAGCCATACCACAAGCAGGCTGACACGACACGACACGACACGACACGACACGACACAAGGCGACTCATGTTTTTACAGGTAATCTATAACTAGGACACAAATGCTCTACAAGTTTATTCAGCACACAGGGGCTTTAACATAAATCTTACTTATGGAGAATAAATTGTTTACACTACAGTCTGCACCGAGTCTTCTACCAGTCCATTATCTATAATAATCAACCTTACCATCAGCCTTATACTCTCTAAGAAGTCTTCTGATAGCAGTTAGGATTATACAGTCTCCCAGTAACTTTTGAGAGAGAGAGAGAGAGAGAGAGAGAGAGAGAGAGGGGGGGAATCCTCTCTCTTCCGTAAAACTTGAAAAAGACTAAAAATTCATTCTGTACCCCAGGAGAAAATCTCTCTCTGGTTCCTTCCTTCCTCGCGGGTAATATTGGGCAACACTTCCCCTTGTGATGGTGGAGGAGGGACTAATGGAGCTGCGGATAGAGGTAAGAGTCTGCAAAAATGAGGGACAGATCTGGATCATGTGTGTGTGTGTGTGTGTGTGTGTGTGTGTGTTATGAGTCATGATGATACCTTTAGTAGTCAATATGGAAGAGGTGAATGGGAGAGAGGGGCCGTGATTGTCTGTGATGGAATGGAATTATATTTTCCTTTTATCTATTTTTTTTCTACTTTATTTTGTTTTTCGTTTCTCGTATATTTTGTTCACTACTCTTGTTGCCGATAAAGAAACTGTCAAACTGTATTAAATAATTCCACATGTAAACACTAATATTTAATAGAAGGTTGAACTGAGGGACGCCTGATTATTAAAAAAATCTTGGAGGTTAGCGCATCAACATCCACTGGTCGCCTGGGTCCTAAGTTCTAATTAATGCCAACATAACCTAGCTCAACTTAACCTGTATACTAGCACTGTGGTTAGGTTAGACTCGGGCCTATTAGGACTTAAACCCATTTGACTGCAAACACCACATCTAATGTTTATTGCTACTCATAATAAAAATGGTAAGGCCCTGAAAGCTGCATATTTTTCCAGTATGAAAAACATATTCTAACCACCCCGGAGACACTAAGTGCTTATATACAGCTATTCTCTTGAAATTCTGCCTGGGTATAACCACAAGCTGTTAAGTAAGCTTCATGTTTAAGATAGATCTTGAAAATATAAGGATTCAAGCTCTTAATATGCATACAAAACTTATAATGAACACAGGATGAGAAAGAAAGTTTGATTGCTTAGATAAATTTACACTGGGCTCTTGTATAGGAAGTGATCCTCTCATACGCCTACACAGTGTACTAGTGTTATGAGGGCTGAGGTGTGGTGCTGGCTGAGGCAAGGTGTAGGGGTGGATGATGAAGGTGTAGTGCTGGGTGAGGAAAGGTGTGGTGGTGTATGAGATAGGTGTAGTGCTGGGTGTGGTGGTGGATGATGAAGGTGTAGTGCTGGGTGAGGCAAGGTGTGGGGTGATGAGGAAGGTGTAGTGCTGGGTGAGGAAGGTGTAGAGGTGGGTGAGGAAGGTGTAGTGCTGGGTGAGGTGGGTGAGGCAAGGTGTGGTGGTGGATGATGAAGGTGTAGTGCTGGGTGAGGCAAGGTGTAGGGGTGGATGAGGAAGGTGTAGTGCTGGGTGAGGCAATGTGTATGAGATAGGTGTAGTGTGGGTGAGGAAAGGTGTGGTGGTGGATGATGAAGGTGTAGTGCTGGGTGAGGAAAGGTGTGGTGGTGGATGATGAAGGTGTAGTGCTGGGTGAGAAGGTGTATGAAGGTGTAGTGCTGGGTGAGGAAAGGTGTAGTGGTGGGTGAGGCAAGGTGTGGTGGTGGATGATGAAGGTGTAGTGCTGGGTGAGGCAAGGTGTAGGGGTGGATGAGGAAGGTGTAGTGCTGGGTGAGGCAAGGTGTAAGGTGTGGTGGTGGATGATGAAGGTGTAGTGCTGGGTG
>NW_024734550.1:0-15288 GCF_018991925.1 Homarus americanus | reverse complement strand
GTATCCCACCTGAAGATTAACCATCCCGGCGATACCTTGGGGGGGGGGGCTTAAGTATAATATATACTCTTATATAATAATGTTGATGCTGTAATACACTGGCAGTCATAGTACAGTACATTTGTTGCCTTTATTAAGTTGAGTTTTGTATTTTTGGAAAAAGAGAGAGAAATTTGAGCAACATAATAGAGAGAGAGAGAGAGAGAGAGAGAGAGAGAGTGTATTACATTGCCACACCCGATTCCTTCCTGGTGTATATTTTTACCACCTCTGGTACAACTGTGTCTCTTGCCGATCTATTTTGCACTTTCGCTTCCTGCCTTTCATCTTCCACCTTTCATCTTCTCCTTCATCTTCTTCTCCCCATCGTCTTTCTCCTCCATCTTACCCCTTCATCTTCCCTCCCTTCTTCCTCCCTTCC
The DNA here is from genome assembly GCF_018991925.1 of Homarus americanus. Lineage (NCBI taxonomy): Eukaryota > Metazoa > Arthropoda > Malacostraca > Decapoda > Nephropidae > Homarus > Homarus americanus. Next base: position 14,867 of record NW_024734550.1, on the reverse strand, counting down.
ATCACCCCCATTCATTTCTCCTCCCTTCATCTTCCCCCTTCATCTTCCTCTCCCCTTTATTATACCCCTCCATTTTCCCCCCTTTCACCTCCCTCCTTCGATCTCCTTTCTTTTCCACCAATCTCCTTACCTTCCACTGCTGTCTTAGTTCATTACTGTTTTTAAGAAATTTAGTTTTTTCAAGGATTTCGATATTTTATTCACTTACAATTCTTTTTTGTTTTAATTTAATTTTCTCACTCCTGATTCAAGTGATTCAAGTGTTGCAGATAATTTAAAATATCCAGCCTTTATAATGTCTTTAGTGCCTCTTGAGTAAATATCATTACATTACGTTTATAAACAAATACACGACTCAGACACATTGGTATTATAATCACAAAGCAAAGGTATCAAGAAGTTGTATCGTTTCATCTGTACAACCAGTTGAGAATAAACTTTACTTCTCTAAAAGTTTAGAAGAAATGAGGAGAGTTTCTCGCCAGGGGGTGCAGCGCTGTGAGAGAAGAATGTAAATAAGCCTGACTAGCTAAGAAGACGACCAGGGGTAAGAAATGGTCCGTCTTGAGGATGTGGTTCAGGAGGTGAGGTGAAGAAATAAACCTCGAAGACGTCATAAAACACAGAGATGATACTATTTCTAACCTTCCCAAGTCTCTGGTGGGTGGCAGGTGATCACCAACATGAAATACACCAACATGAAATACACCAACATGAAATACACCAACATGAAATACACCAACATGAAATACACCAACATGAAATACACCAACATGAACTGCGCCAAATTGAAATAGATGATGCCGAATGAGGTTGATTGTGACTCAGACAGTAACCATAGCAGGACCTAAAAATAGCCAAGACTGTTCTAAAATAAGAACATAAATTATAATTTCTGCCCAAGAGAGGGAATGAGTGAACTTTAATTTCCATTATAGTATAAAACTTAACGAGTTTATCTTCAACGTGATTTTAAATTTTAGTGGGTGAATTTCTTCATTGGATAATTAAATCTTTGAGAATAACATTTTAAGGCGGCCATTTAGTGTCATCATGCTGTAAGATGTAGATACGCTCCAAAAATTATGTTTACGATTTTGTGTTAGACGATATGACACAACAGGCAAAGGATTTTGACGACACGACCGAGACAACAGGAGTCGCAGTGTTCAATTTGAAATTCATCGGTCTCCTCCATAAAGGCACTTATGGAGTGTTTGTTTACAACTCCTAGTGGTTAATGTGATGCAGCAGTGTGCAGCACATAGTCCATAAGGTGTTTCTTATGCCAGACCCTTGAGAGTACAGCGGGTGGTTACACTACTCACCTACCTTACACTCTCCCCGATGCTTTGTTAGATGTTGAAACAGGAACTGTGGATCAACCTGTACAGCTTCTTCTTTTACTTTCACACAAACAATAGATTTAACATGTTGCCTAAGTACTTTGATGAAACAATAAGCACAAATGTGTTATCGTCATGATCCGCCTTATGTGATTATATTGCCAGTTGATGTGGGCCCGACCTTGTTTTGATACACTGACTGGCCTCGTGTTAATTTATTCTCACTTTACATACTTTTTCCGTACCTGAACTCCTCGACCGAACGCTCTTAAAGTTTGTAGAGAAGTTGAAACGGGTCTTATTGATATTCGTGGAGACAGACTGATAGAGGTCCCAGCAATAAGGGAGTACAGCCGAGTCCTGCTGGAGACCCTGAACACATTTACGTTATTACATCTGGAAATACACGATCACTCACCAAAGAAAACGAAGACAATTTTACCAACTAATATGGTCGAGGTTCTGTAGATATGGGCCACAGCTCAGGTACGGTCGCTATCTGATGTTCCCGACCAGTGTAACAAGAAAGATCTTTACAAACACTATAATATGTAGTCAACGTGCAGTGACTCAGTAATAACTTATTGCTCCTTTGATTCAAGTGTTCGACAACAAACCGAATATGTTCCCTCTGTTCCTTTGACTCTATCTTGTGTGTACGATCTTGTGGACTGGGGTGTGATCACGATCAATGGTTGTCCCACTCACTCACTCACTAGGTCTCCTGCCATCTCTTACCCATGAAATTTGATTAAATCTGCCCTGTCGTATCCTCTTTACCTATCCTATCCCCCCTTGTCTCTATTAACCTTAATATATCATCACTCTCTCTCCCCTACTCTCCTTCCCTGCTTCCTCTACCATTATCTCCACCTCCTCTTTCCTTCCCCTTCCACAATTATTATATCCTCGTATCTATGTCCGTTATTCTCTTTATCTGTTCCTACTTCCTTCACCATATCTCTCTATCCCTTCAGCCTAAATCACAATGGCTACAAGAACGAGAGCTTGTGTTGGTAAAAGAGGAATTTTTGAACACCATGACAAATGTATATTTTTGATGACTTAGGGAGAACGTGTGGCGTGATTAGTGTAGAAGAGGAGATTGTCACACCCTTCTACCCAGTCTTGTTAGTCTCTTATGCCAAACCCTGCCAGTCCTCATATCCTACCCTACTAGTTCCTCATACCCTACCCTGTTAGCCCCTCATACCCTACCCTGTAAATCCCTCATACCCTACCATTCCAGTCCCTCATATTCCACCCTACCAGATCCTCATACCTCACCCTGCCAGATCCTCATACCTCACCCTTCCAGCCTGTCTTTGTGTCCCAACCAAATTAAGTTCTGTAAAAATCTACCTGATGTCTTTCGCCTTCCCTTACCATCATCTCCCAATTGGTTGTCTTGTAAATAGTAGATCGATGCCCTGGAGTCTCTGGTAGTTTCAATAAGTCTGGAGCCCAACTCATTAAGGAACTTCAGGGTGCTGTCATGCTGGGGAGGGATGGAGAGGGAGCTGCATTATGCTGTCATGCAGGGGAGGGAGGGAGAGGGAGCTGCATTATGCTGTCATGCTGGGGAGGGGGGAGAGGGAGCTGCATAATGTTGTCATGCTGGGGAGGGAGGGAGAGGGAGCTGCATTATACTGTCATGCTGAGGAGGGAGGGAGGGAGAGGGAGCTGCATTATGCTGTCATGCTGGGGAGGGAGGGAGAGGGAGCTGCATTATGCTGTCATGCTGGGGAGGGAGGGAGAGGGAGCTGCATAATGTTGTCATGCTGAGTAGGGAGTGAGAGGGAGCTGCATTATCCTGTCATGCTGGTGAGAGAGGGAGAGGGAGTTGCATTATGTTGTCATGCTGGGGAGGGAGGTAGAGGGAGCTGCATTATGCTGTCATGCTGGGGAGGGAGGTAGAGGAGGTCGCATTATGCTGCATGCTGCATTAATATGATGCAGCATAACTCCAGCAGTCTCGCTACAGCTTTGTATGTATGGATGATAACACAGTAGACTGCTTACTGTGATAAACTTATACAGTCAAATGAAAACCTGAGAGACAACTCAATATAAGTCCTTTCATTATACTCTAATATTATTATTATCACGGACACGGACACAAGAATTCAATGGATCTAAGTAACGAAAATAAGGAATAATTTAAGTTGTTGTCAAAGACTTTCATATGATTATTGTTTATAACTGAAGGTCTTGGAACTATTTTATCACAACAATGAAATATAATGCAGTAAAACATGGACAGTGACGAAGTACAATAAAGAACAAACACAAACTGTGACATAGAGAACATCCAAGATACAGGAAGACAAACAATAGTAAAATGACAAGGACAGTCATGAGGACACTGAAGGTGAAACTAACAACAGATACCTGGAGGAGTTGTTATAAATATTGATTTATGTTTTTACCTTTTTGTACTTTTTTGAAGATTTTGTTTTCTCCATAATACAAAAATATCGGTTAATATTCGTTTTTATCCCAATAGGTATTTGGCATTTTTTACCATTATCACTAGGATTATTTTCAGGTTAGGTCAGATGAGGTGAGGTCAGGTCAGTTAAAAAATACCAAATTACAAAAAAAAAAATATCTACCAATTGGGGAAATTGGGATGAAAACAAACTTTTACCCAATTTTCTCCAAGAGGTGTAAGATGATCTTGCAGCTTCATAAAAATTCACTAAACAACAATAATTGTCCAAGAGTTAGTAAGGCATCACCTGGTCATGTTAAGCCCACCTGGTGAAGATAAACATGTTGGTAATGTTTGTATCGTGACTGAACCACCTCACACAGCAGCCCTGAGGCTTTAGGCCACTGACTTAAGTGCTTACATTACACAACATAACGCTCTGTAATGGCCGATGATGCTGTTCTGGTCGTCTAATTGTAGTTTCCAACACGGTAATTACAGCAGGTATCTTTTTATTATCCTGCCATTAAAATATTTATGTGAATTTATAGACTTACGTAACATCATGAAAGTATAAACCGATGAATTAAAATTAAATAATTATCTTATAAAACAACTAATCTATTTAATTTTCCTTTGAGAGTTAAAGGGATAAAATACACACTAACTGGAGTCTAACTAACCTGGTGTGACTCCTCTCCGCCCCACCCAACACATAATCATCCACTCCAGGTAACCTTACACCGCCTAATGGAGCCAAACTTAATAGTATCACTCCTAACTTATCCAAATAAACTTTTCAGTGGGTAACCTTGACTCTACCACACCTTGGCTTTAGACGCTAGTATAAGTCTGGCTGGAGGGACCGTAGTCATTATAAGGGAAGCTTTTTGATAATAGCCATTACCTGCCTCCAGTTAACACTAAAGAAATGTTCCTAAAATTAAACGACCGACAATTAAATCCAAATCCTTTTGAATATTTACATAATTTACTGCAGTGTTTCATTTTGTTAGTGTAGGGGGCGTTTGTTGTGGCCAGGACTCCTCTTCAGATAATATAAATACAGATAATGTTGTTGTAATAAGTAATCTTTTAATGAAAATGTAGAGAAAAATTGGTCAACAAATCTTAACAGTTATCCTGATTTCTTAAAGAACAATAGAGGAATAAGAAGAGGAGGAGGAGGGAAAGAAAAGAAAGCATAAAGAAAAAATATAACAAGGAGGAACAACAGAGAAAAAATGAAGTAGTAAGATGAAAGAAACTTAGACTGATCAAAAAGACGTATAACAATCTGATTCAAACTAATCACTATATTAGATCAGATCAGATCAGATCAAGGTTAGGTTAGTTTTGGTTAGATAAGGTCAGATCAGGCGAGATTAGGCTAGGCTAGACTTGTTTTACACTAGGTTAGGTTAGGTTAGGTCAGGTCAGGCTAGACTAGACTTGTTTTACACTAGGTTAGGTCAGGTTAGGCTAGGCTAGGCTAGACTTATTTTACACTAGGTTAGGTTATGTTAGGTTAGGCTAGGCTAGGCTAGACTTGTTTTACACTAGGTTAGGTTAGGTCAGGTTAGGCTAGGCTAGACTAGACTTGTTTTACACTAGGTTAGGTTATGTTAGGTTAGGCTAGGCTAGGCGAGACTTGTTTTACACTAGGTTAGGTTATGTTAGGTTAGGCTAGGCTAGGCTAGGCGAGACTTATTTTACACTAGGTTAGGTTAGGTCAGGTTAGGTTAGGCTAGACTAGACTAGATTTGTTTTACACTAGGTTAGGTTATGTTAGGTTAGGCTAAGCTAGGCTAGGCTAGACTTGTTTTACACTAGGTTAGGTTAGGTCAGGTTAGACTAGGCTAGACTAGACTTGTTTTACACTAGGTTAGGTTATGTTAGGTTAGGCTAGGCTAGGCTAGACTTGTTTTACACTAGGTTAGGTTATGTTAGGTTTGGCTAGGCTAGGCTAGACTAGACTTGTTTTACACTAGGTTAGGTTAGGTTAGGTTAGGTTAGGCTAGGCTAGACTTGTTTTACACTGTTAGGTTAGGTTAGGCTAGGCCAGGCTAGGACAAGGTGGGTGGAGCTTTGCTGACGTCAGCAGGTAGACTCCCTTGCCTACCTCTCACCTCTTATAAACAGAACATTTTATGGTTCTATATACTATACTTTGTTATCTCAGTATCTCACATAGAAAATAATGCTAATAGAGTGTTTAATCTTGTATATAACTTTAGCTAAGGACACCAGTCAGTGTGGTGGGTGATACTCAGAAGGAAAGGTTAAAAGAAAAACAATGTATTTCAGTTATAGTCATGTATTTAAATAACTGCAGCTTAAGATCGGGTAATTATAACTATATATATATATATATATATATATATATATATATATATATATATATATATATATATATATATATATATATATATATATATATATATATATATATATATATATATATATATATATATATACAGTTGCCTACAGGAGCTCCTTTCCTCCCTGTTGTTTCCATTATGTTAATAATGTAGACATAATGTGACAGTAGTTATGACGTCATATGATAAGTGTTACAGCCACTGACGCCAGATTATGGGGGTGGGGGGTAGTTAGAGCAGGTGATCTCAGGTGCTGCCTTTGCCTCCAGGTGTGAGTGATGTGAGGAATTATGACCTCACATGACAAGTGTTGCCTTCACTGACACTTGTTTCATCAAAAGATAAAACACGTAGACGTTTACAGTCATCCACAGACTCACATTTATGGTACAACAGTTGCAGAACTGCATGCAACACACCTGGTTCCACATTGAGCTTAGAATCCAACGATGCAGTGTACTGATAGATGGGAACGGAAATTGACTTTTATCAGGCAAGTAGTGATAAGGTTTCGGGGCTTAAGCTGCGAAAGGTCAATGTTCGACTGATATCCTCCTCAGACCAGTATATTACAGGGACACCAGTCAAGACAAAATTCACCTAAGAAGAGTACAAAATAACTCCTTAAAACATCTTTAGTAGCAGCAGTAGCCTTAATAAAGTATTTTCTATCAGCTCATGCCAATAAATCCTCTCCTGCCTTCCTCTTTTTCCCTCAATGAGAAGAACAGCTCTCTCCCTCTTCACATCATCCAGTTGATGTTGTAGATCCTCAGTGATCAGAACTGGTCTTTCTTCCTCAGGTTCTTTCTCTTGCAGTACATCAGGTGCCCTTGTAGAATCAATTTCATGCACAGTCCTCTTTTGGCCTCTTCTCTCTGCACGTATGTTTATGATGACAGCCGCTGACTTGTCTGCAGCTATTAATGTTCCTATGACTGATACAGCACAGAGAGAGAGAGAGAGAGATGTAACTATATACAATTGCCTTCAGGATATTCTTTCCTCCCTCTTGTGTTCATTATATTAATAATGTAACATGAGGTGAGAGGAGTTATGATGACCTCACATAACACGTGAGCGATATGGGTTGGGTGTAAACGGGGCTGGCTAGTATGGGCCAATAGACCAGCTGAAGTTTTCTTCATTCTTATGTTGTTAGAAAGAGGAGGAGAGGGAGTGGGGAGAGGGAGAAGGGGGAGTGTCCTGAAAACTTATTACCAGACTCTGATAGAATTTCCAATTCATTATACAACACTACCAGGGCACATATATTTATTTGCTTTTGACATTATTTACGAATTCTCTAATGTTAAATTTATGGTAAATGTTATGAAAAATATATAAAATTCATATTCAATATTTATCAAACTACTTTTACAATGGACTGCAGATTCTGTCAGCCTCTGGGAGCTGTTCAATGCCCACCGAGCATATCCGAGCATTAGCAGTATTAATGTTGTCTTTTCTCTTGAAGAGGTTAATCCACTGTATCTTAGTTCTTCATCTTTAGGACGTGTATGAAAGTGTATATTCCCGTCTCGCTTGAACCAAGAATTACACCCAAACACAACACAATTAGCGGACATTATGTGACTGAGGACACCAGTTTTCACAGTTGTGGCTGCAGCCAACTGAGGTGGCGGTCTTTCGACCTCTCTAACCACTAACGTCATGCGTAAGCTGGGTCGCATTTTGGGTCAAGTCGAGGATGTCCTCCTCTTTTACAGATTTTGGGACCACCTAGGCGTGAATTTAAGTTGCAGAAACTGTCGCCAACACAACAACCACGCCATAAGTTAACGAGTTGCATGGCCCAGTGTTAAGGAATAGACCGAGAAGACCGGACAATACGCCAACTGCACTGGCTAACCATTATACCAGAACATGATCCGCAAATCGATTAACATCCAGGTTCCTAATTACAGATAGGTTAAGAAGCAAATGGCGGAAAAAAAAACTTGCCTATAATTCACACTGCCCGGGAATCGAACCATTACACCACAGGTCGCCAAAATCATGTATACTAAGTCCAAAAGGTTTTTCTTTTTTTCGTGCCGGTCAAGCCCCGACCAGAGGTTAGCTAGACCCCCGGACAACTCTTTCGGAGCTTGACCAGCACGTCGTATTGGTATTTTCATCGCGACTTAATTATATATTACAAAGTCACTTGTCAGTTTTCCAATGTTCTTTTTGATGATATTTACTTATTCTAAGCTTTTTGTCAACAAATAAATTACTTATATGATACGAAAACAAAAAAATAAAAAAATAAACTTCACTTTATATATACTGCATGTTACACTAAATAGGGATAAGTGACCATTAGTGATAACTTCTATGTATTTCTCTCTTTTGGGGGAAACTTTTGACTGGCCATAAACGATCCTGTGGATCATAAATATACATATAAATGAATACCTTCATATAAAATGTAACCTAACCTAACCTAACCTAATCTAATCTGACCTAACCTAACCTACTTACAGTATAATTTAACCACCATATGACAGTAAACGACATTTTAACTGGAACACTAAATTTTACCTTATACGAATTAATCTTAATTAAGTTGTAATAATAAACCAAAAAGTTATCTCTATTTGACTAAAACGACTGATGATTTGTAAAAGCTTAATCGTATACTATATAATCCTGGCAATTAAATTAATTGGGATAATTGCCTAATATCGATAACTTCTATGTATTATTTTAAGTTCTAACTGGCCATCGGCGATCATGTACTTCATCATATTATGTATTAATAAATTGTTTAATAGAAAACTTAAACTAACTTTACCTAACCTTAACAAATATTATCTAAGTGATATTAATATTATTTTCGTTTTAAGTACAGGATAATCATCATGGGTGATATGATATGATATATTCTAAACAATAGTAAAGACTTAAACTATACAGATGAGAGGAAAACAAATACCAGTAATAAGTACAAGTAATAAATAACTTAATAAACCCCGAAACTAAATATATATATATTACGATGTTTTATATTATATACTTACTGTAGTATATACTTGTAACTTATTTAATAACCTAACAATAATGGTTGACCCTCGTGTACGATGATGGCTGGCACTAGGGCCAACATAACAACCACACCCTAAGTTAACGAGTTGCATGACCCAGTGTCAAGGAATAGTCCGAGAAGACAGGACAACTTGCCAACTGCGCTGGCTAAACATTACCCCAGAACGAGATCCGCAAATTGATTAACATCCAGGTTCCCAGTTACTTCTGAGTAGACAGGCAAATGGCGTAAAAAACAAAAAAAACAAAACAAAAAAAAACATTGTTTCACATTGCCCAGGAAGCAAGATGTCACGGGTTCGATTCCCGGGCAGGCGGAAGTTGTTTGGACATTCTTCCTAGTCCCCTTCGTCCCTGTTCACCTAGCAGCAAAGTAGGTACATGTTGTAAGTCGAAAGTTGCGAATTCGTATTCAGGGACAGGTTGTTGGAACTTCCAATAACTTGCTTAGACATAAACCATTGACTCTTCAGGCCTCTACGCCCTCGACTCTTCAGGCTTCTCTGCCCTTAACTCATGAGACATAAGGCAAGCATGAACTTGGCATGCTTCCCTGTTGGACGCTGTAAACGCTTCTGCACTTCACCTTTATTACGAACCACGCCATCTATTGTGTCATGATCTAACTACCCAGCACCACCGAGCAAGGCCATATAGGGACGAAACCCGAGTAAGACTAGTCTTAGTCACCACTCCGGGTTTCCTTTCTCTATATCCTGGTTGTTGCGTCACCTCCTCCAACTCTTCCTCATCAGCTCCGCATCGAGGAGAGTGCAGTTCACTCTGGGAAGTGACCACACTTGGATTACCTATCCTGGAAACCTACGGCACAGTGACTACCTACCATCTTCTTCAATATTCAGCCCTACTTGTCAGACACTTCAGCACCGCACTTGAGTATTGTAACCCTATATTACCTCCCACCTCCACTTGCTTCAGATTGTTGTATGTTGTATAAATATTTATATACTGTTAAGCCAATGTTGCATATGTTTAAGTTAAGTATGGTTAAGGGTAAATTATAGAAAGCTGGATATTTTGTTAAGGAATTTATTGTACTTTATTATACACAACAAAAACTCTCATCCTTTGTCTACCCTTTTATAGTTCGATTGTCTTTGTTTGTTTAGTTTTTTATTGTTGTTGCCTGTTGGGATCTGGGTAGACTTTTAACTATATTCTAAACCAGTTTCTAAATCCCCAACTCGTAACACCGTGCACAAGGATATAGGGGGTGCCCAATAAATGAAAAAAAAAACCTGCCCAGGATTTGAACGCATGCTGACCATTGCACCACAGATTGCCAAAGTCACATTTGGGAAACTAAACTTAACCTAATCTAGCCTAACCTAACGTAACTTAACGTAATCTAGCCTTCTTCTTCCTCTTCTTCTTCTTCTTCTTCTGTATTATTTCATCATCAACACTATTAGAATTCGAACGTCTTAACCTTACACACCGTGGCCCTGGTTTGTGGGGGAGGGCAGGGGAGACTCGCCTAAATCACCCAGCACACCCAGCAGGGGCTTTGTAACACCCAACAAGTGACTTTTGGGTGGGGGCAGTTTTCTCGTAAGCTCTCTTCCAGTGGGCAGTGTTACCCCCCAAAGGTCACCGAGGCAGGAGTGACCTTTGGGGAGTTTTTGGATTATAAATAGTGTTGTAGGATGATTTTTTATTTTTATTTTGCCGCTTACAGCGGCTACTTTATTGTGCACCCCACACTCATCCTGTGAGCGGTAGCGCAACAGGATTATAGAGTAGGGTTTACAACGGGTCATAATAACTAACCCCCGTTGTCAGGATATTATGGCACTGAATGTTACACAGTATTTCAATTACATTATTTATTTAGTTCTATACATAAAGGGTAACTTATTCACAAATGCGCGAGTACAGGCGTGTGAGGCAGTATGTCTGGCCTCACACTTTGTTATTCACATTTACGTGAGAAGTATTCAAGCACATTGTGTATTTGGTTCCGTACATTCGAACTGATATAGTTACTAAGTGCAAAAAAGTGGATACAATCTCAATATGTGGGCTACCTTGCCATTAGAGATGAAGTGTTGTGCCATTTCACACACAGTGTGCTTGGACCTGTCCCTAAAAGGTTCTATCTTCACACAGTAGAGGACGTAGTGTTCAAGTGTGTGGCCATATGTCTGGCCACACACTTTACATTTTGTCTTGTTTACATCTGCTTGAGGAACATACTGCCAGAGGTACTTATATCCTAACCTTATTCTAGTGGTTACAACATCTTGTAATCTAGTGATCATGTTACTTGCTTCATATACATGTTTCACTTGATACATCTCATCATGGTAAACTTTGGATCGACTTGTGCCTGTTTGCACTAATCTACTTGATTCAAACTCATCAATAAGTTCTTTCCTAATGACAGTTTTAAGGAATCTTTTTGACAGACCCAAATTGTATTCAACGGTGTCTTCGTCAGACACGAGTTTGGCGAGGGCATCAACTCTGTCATGTCTGATGAGGCCTATGTAAGAGGGGATCCACAACAGTTTGACCCTGACACCCCGGTCAACAAGGCACGCATATTTATGTCTGGCTTCAGTGACAAGAGATTGACAACTTGAGTCGAGGGTGCCAAGGGCAAGTAGTGAGGATAGAAAGTCAGTGATCATGGGACTGTCAGCAACAGTGGTTTCAATGAATTCAATAGCTGTGAGTATGGCAACTAATTCAGTTTGTAGCGTGGATGCCTAGTTGTTAATTCTAACTCCTTTCTCAATTATATTACCGACAGGTTGAGTCACAACAATAGCACTTCCAGCCCTCCCACAGGCGGTGTTAAGAGATCCATCAGTGTAGATGGTCTGTGTGATATTATCATCAGTCTGTAGATTGTGTATGTGTTCAAGAGCTCTCAATTTGGCAGTGTGTTGGAGATAAATGCTTTGTATAATTATTTTTTAGGCGGATTTGTCGGTAATGTGATATCGAAGGGAACTGTCCGCCAGGGTGGCAGGAAGCGCTGTTGTGTCTTAACTTTGTACAGGTGGTCTAGTCCAAACATCTTCATATGCGTAGCTGTAGTTTGGATCCATTTAGACTCACCAGTCCCATGGTTCATACATTCTAGCAATTTTAAGGAAACAATGTTATCAGGATCACCACGCAGAAGCCTCAGGGGTATCTTTAACACTGGGTATACCTATTTATTTACTCCTATTAAGTACTTTAGTGCTCATGGGACATCCTAGGATAATTCTGAGGGCTTTATTTTGCATTTTCTCGAGCTTGTCAACACCTTTCCCGTCACGAAGGACCAGGGCTGGTGCGTGGTAATTGTTTTAACAATTCTAATATTGGCACCATAGTGTGGGCTGTACCCCGCTACGCTTCTAAGAGGTCTCAGTCTGTCAGTACATTGGCGGGTTAGCTGTTGTATGGCAGGTAAGGTACAAGGGACGGAAACACCAAGTTATTTAAAAGAAGAAACAGTCAATAGTGTTGTTACCTATCTTGAACTTGGCGGGGCCGCGTTTGCGGTTACCATCTTATTTGTTGAACACCTTAGTTTTCTCAGTGGAGATAATAAGACCGAGGTTCTCACAGGCTGCATATACATGGTTCAGGATGGTTTGCATTTCACGATGAGTTTTAGTATGTATAAGAATATCATCAGCATAGCTGATTGAGATATTGCTGGGGTTGTCTGGTATTAAATTTAATAATGCATTCATAAGAACATCGAACACAATGGGGCTAAGTACTCCATCTTGAGGGGTACCAAGTTGCATATCTTTAACTTCACTTTTGTAACCCTGAAACAATGCAGCAGCCCTTCTGTTGATTAGGTAACCACTTATCCAGTGTAACAGCCTACCTCCTATAACCATTTTGGCTAGTTCGTACAATATCAGTTGTCTATTGGCAATATCAAATGCAGCTTTTAGGTCAAGAAATGTGGTGTATCTGTGCCTTTCATCACCATGCAGAGTTAGGAATGTGGTGATGCAAGTATGTACACCTTTACCATGAGTGAAGCCATTTATGTTAGGAGACATGTGTTCTCTGATTCTATATAAGAATCTGCCAAGAGCCATCCTCTCAAAGGTTTTACACAGGCAGCTGGTTAGTGATATGGGATGAAAAGCATCAGGCTGTCCTGGTTTCGGTATTGGTACAACAATACTACTGGTCCATGATGTGGGTAGTTGGCCCTCGGTATGACTCATATTGTACAATACCAACAATGGATTGCCTGGCACACGCCTTAGTAGACTAACGATGTTGTAGGTGACTCCGTCCTCTCCAGGGGAAGTAGATCTACCCCTGGCGAGGGCGGCGTCAAGCTCCCACTCAGTATATGGAACATCACATCCATCGTGCTGTTTGCCCAGCATAAATTTAATAAGATTACTTCTCTCTACAGACTTTGCATCAAGGAGTCCCCGAGTCCTAGTTGGTAACATGTCATAGCTAGACACATGAGCTCACTTTGTTATTAGTTCATTCGACTTTTGCAGAGGGTATGGATGGGAGACGAGTCTACTGATTTTACCTCTGATTATGTTTATGTCTTTCCAGGCTTTGCTGAGGGATGTGTGTTGGTTCAGGCTGTTGACGTATGTCTCCCATGCATTTTGTCTGAGTTCGTTTACACGTTCCCTGACAGCAGCAAGGGAAGCTTGATACAATTGTAACATTGGAGGTGTTCTAATTTGTTTGTAACCCTTATCCACCCTCCGACTCTAGCCCTGAGTTTTTTCAGCTCAGAGTCATTATAGCACTGCTGTTGCCTGTTCCCATTATGTTGACCACGTTTTCTCCGTTTTTTGGTGGAGGTATTGTTGGTGAAATATGCATAAGTCCTATCTATCAGATCGTCATGGAAACTTTGGTAGATGTCAGGCTTGTAGTCCTTGTACCAGTCATGGATGAAGTCTATGAACTGGCTTTCATGTTATTGCTTGACTGTGATTCTACGTCTGATCAGTCTACCACCAGTGGGGGTGTCATTGGCTACATGTAAACTAGCTTGGATTGGTCTGTGGTCAGACATAAGATCAGTGACAACATCAGAGCTATAAGTTGTGTATGATAGATTAAAGCCAATACATTTGTCTAGACCCCCGCCATAGATGTGTGTTGGTTCATTATTACCTATAATTTGAACATCTACATATGCGCTGAGAAGTGAGATAAGTCTCCTACCATTGGTGTTAGTGGTGGAGTCACCTAATTTCTTGTGTCTAGTATTCAGGTCACCCATCAGGACAGTGGGCTCAGTGTGTAAAAAGTTTGGGAGATCTGAGGGAGCATAGGCGTTTAGCACGTTGAGTGGAGTTGCCCAGGTGGATAGTGATCCCATGGTACTGAAGGTAGGTAGTCTTTTTGAATACAAGAGGTACATGCAAGAGTGACTTCTTAACATACATCAAACATGTGTGAGTAGAATTAGGATCATAATACACATAATTGGGCAGACTGGGTGGGGGCTTACCATTAGGTGTGAGACACTCCTGCAGACACACAATATCGATGTCTTCAGACACAACTTTGTGGTGTAGGTCAGGGTATCGTTTTCTAAGGGATGAGATGTTCCAACTCATCACCTTCACCGCTCTGTATCTTTGTCTGGTATTAACACTGGTCATTATGAACTGTATTTGGAAAGAA
>NW_024734549.1:0-32667 GCF_018991925.1 Homarus americanus | reverse complement strand
CCAATCTATATAAATGTTGATACACCTAATCTATATAAATGTTGATACAGGTTGTACCTCTAGTCCGCAACCTGACCTGACCGGTTGCGACCATGGAAATTCACCTTATCCTGGATACATAGTGACTTGTGCTTATGCACCACTTTCTCTGCATCATAGTCTCTTTGAAGACATATTGAAGGGTTAAATGTCGATAGTAGCTTCTCAAATTTCGCGAGTTTTTAATTCTTAACGATTTTATTGGAACACACAAAAAAAATAAAAAAAATTTGACGGCGGAAACTTGAATTTCGACAGGTTTGAACGGCCCGCCAACGGCAGACGAGCGGCATAATCGTGGTAAACAGCTATTTCTCTTATGTACAAAAGATTCATTATTGTTTATTACTGAATGTCTTTTTATTGAATTAATGTTTATGTGTGCAAATGAGCAATACAATTCATTAATAATACGAGAATATTAAAACACACGAGGAAATGACAGCATTGTTTTTCAGTTGGTTACAAAGCCAGTGACTGACTGGTTCTACATATAAAACTGAAGAAAATAAGACCTTGGTTGTAGCTGTAGTAAAATTAATATGTTTGTTTTAAGTAATGTTATTTAATGTTAATAAATGGAACAATAGAAGTAGCTAGCGTATAATGGTAAAGAAAAAAAAGAGAGATCGTGATATGTGAGTGAAAGACATCGCGAAAACATATCGCCATTTTTACATAAGAATATGAAAGCAACACTTATTTACTGTTCATATATATTTTAATTAATGATTCTGAATATGTTTTTATTGAATTAATGTGTGTGTGCAAAATTAATAAACAATTTATTAATGATAATGTGGAATATTAGAGGAGACGAGACGTTGCGGCATTGTTTATGTTAAAGCTATTGAAACCAGTGACTGATTGGTTCTACATTTAAAAACTGAAGAAAATAAGACCCTGATTTTAGCTGTAGTAAAATTAATGTAAAAAAACTAATATGGTTGTTTGAAGTACCTGTAATGTTATTTAATGTTAATAAATGGAACAATATAAGTAGCTAACCATTAATGGTATAAAAAAGTGAGACTGCGAGTATGTAAGTGTACATGTGAAAACATATCGTCATTACTCTACATAAGAATATGAAAGCAACACTTATTTACTGCTCATATATATTGAAGGGTTAAATGTTGTACTCTGTATAGACAAGCAGAGAGAGAGAGAGAGCCTAACTGTCGGATGTAAACAAACCTAAATTTCCGCGCGGCTTTTTTTTTTTTTATGATTAGCCCATCGGGCATAGGTCACTGACCACATTGGGGCCTGAGGGCAAAATTTAATACTCCTGTAATAATAACAATAATTCAGATAAAAAAAAAAAAAAAAGCTGCTGTGGGGTATGAGATGTTTGGTTCACACTCAGGATGGAATGGAGAAAAGAAACTCACAATGTGCTCTCTATATACATGTTGTATTGGATGTACAATGCAGCTTGGTGCTGGGAAGGCAGCATGGTTACAAGCGTGTATAGAGAGAGCTGGTTGGTGAGGGCGCCAGAGAAGGACAGCTGTGGGTCGCCATGCTCGCCAGCGGAGAGAGGACCGCCAGGCAGGCGGAGGTGTTGCTGGCTGGTTGGTGTAGGTAGAAAGAGAGATCACCACGAGGTCAGGTCTTAAATAGCGGGGTAGGCGTGGCTTAGCAGTTGACCCCCGCTCCGTGGTGTGTAAGCTGGTTGACCTAGACCACGAGGCATACACTGGGGAATTGGTGGGGTCGGCTAGGCAGGCAAACAGCGTTTGTAGGGAGAATTCCACTACACTGCCTATCTACCTATTGGACAAACTAAAATCGTTCGGACCACAGAATGCGGACTAGAGAGGTACAACCTGTACACCTTATCTATATAAATGCAGATACACCTTGTCTATATAAATGCAGATACACCTAATCTATAGAAATGGAGATACACCTAATCTATAAAAGTGCAGATACACCTAATCTATATAAATGTTGATACACCTAATCTATTTAAATGCAGATACACCTAATCTATATAAATGGAGATACCTAATCTATATAGATGTTGATACACCTAATATATAAATGCAGATACACTAATCTATATAAATGCAGATACACCTAATGTATAGAAATGGAGATACACCTAATCTATAAAGTGCAGATACCTAATCTATATAAATGTTGATACAACAAATCTATGTAAATGCAGATACACCTAATCTATTTAAATGCAGATACACCTAATCTATATAATGGAGACACAACTAATCTATATAAAGGGAGTAACTAATCTATATAAATGCAGATACACCTAATCTATATAAATGGAGATACCTAATCTATATAAATGTTGATACACCTAATCTGTATAAATGCAGATACACCTAATCTATATAAATGCATAAACATCTACTCTATATAAATGCAGATACAACTAATGTATATAAATGCAAATACACCTAATCTATATAAAACAGATACACCTAATCTTTCTTGATAAAATCACACGGGCAGGATGCAAATACATTACAGGAGGATCTAAATAAACTGCAGGGTGGTCTGAAAAATGGCAAATGAAATTCAACCCAGCAAGTGCAGCGTACTTAATATTGGAAGAACAAATACTTATAATGTATACAGCCTTAACAACATCAACCTAGAAATCGACTTGTGAAAGAGACCTAGGGGTGCTAGCCGGACCTAAGGCCTAGAAAACAGTGCATTAATGTTCAAAATAAGGCAAACAGAGTATTGGGTTTTATATCTAGAAGTGTAAGTAACAAGAGTGCAGGAGTCTTATTGCAACTATATCTTGCGTAGTCGAGCGCTTTTCCTCGATTATGCGGTTCAGTTTTGGTGCCCCTATTATAGAATGGATATAAATTCACTAGAGTTAGATTGCAGTGAAGAATAACAAAAATGATTCGGGACTTAGAAACCTTCCATATCAGGATAGGTTAAAGAAACTTAACTTGCATTCCTAGAAAGGCGAAGAGTCTTGGGGAGATATGATAGAAGTTTTTAAGTGGGTGAAAGGAATCAATAAGGGATATAGATAAAGTTCTTATAATATCCGAGCAGGATAGGACTTCAGACAGCAGTTCAAGTTGGATAAGTTTAGGTTTAGGAGGAGATAGGAAAACTGGTTCTACAAATAGGGTGGTGGGCGAGTGGAACAAGCAGCAACTTTGTAGAAGTCGAGAACCTGGAAGGTTTCAAAAGGAGGCTGGATAGATTCATGGATGATAGAGAGTGGTAGTAACTCTGGACAGGGCGCTGCCATGCACAGGCCAACCGGACCTATTGCAGACTCCTTATTTTTTATGTTCTTATGTAAACAACGGGCACCTTAGCTTTAGTCTTTATTCAAGACATCTTCAGAGAACTGGATTACATGGACAGAGAGGGCTTAAATATACAGGGTGACCTTAAAACATGAGGTTATGACCTGACACACCAACACACATGTAAGAGTATCTTAAGACAAGGGGGGGTGGCGTGACTACACAGGTCAGGTCAAAATAAAGGGACCCACTAAATAACTATATAAATGCAGATACACTAATCGAAATAGATGCAGATACACCTATCTATATAGTGTAGAAACACCTACTCTATATAAATGGAGTTACACCTAATTTATATAAATGCAGATATAGCTAATCAACATAAATGCAGATACACCTATCTATATAAATGCAAAAACACCTAATCTATATAAATGCAGATACACCTAATCTATAAAAGAAGATACACCTACTCTATAAAAATGCATATACACCTAATCTACATAAATGCAGATACACCATGTATATAAATGCAGAAAGACCTAATCTATTTAAATGCAGATAAACCTCATCTACATAATGCAGATAGAACTAATCTATTATATGCAGATAAACCTAATCTATATAAATGCAGATACACCTAATCTATATAAATGCAGATACACCTAATCAAAATTAGTGCAGATACACCTGATCTACATAAATGATGATACACCATACTCTATATAAATGAAGATACACCTAACTTATATAAATGCAGAAACAACTAATCTATATAAATGCAGATACACTAAAATATGTAAATGCAAATAAACTAATCTCTATAAATGCAATTACAGCTAATCCATGCAAATGCAGATACACATTAATCTATATACATGCAGATACACCCAATCTATAAAATGCAGATACACCTAATCTATATAAATGCAGATACACCTTATCTATATAAAGTGATACACCTAATCTATATAAATGCAACTACTGCTAATCTATGTAAATGCAGACACACCTAATCTATATACATGCAGATACACCTATCTATATAAATTCAAAACACCTAATCTATATAAAGGCAGATACACCTAATCTATAAAATCTAATCTATAAAAATGCAGAAGCACCAATTCTATATAAATGCAGATACACCTAATCTATATAAATGTTGATACACCTAATCTATATAAATGCTGATACACCTAATCTATATAAATGCTGATACACCTAATCTATAAATGCAGGTACACCTAATCTACATAAAAGCAGATACACCTATCTATATAAATGGAGAAACACCTACTCTATATAAATGCAGATATACCTATTCTATATAATTGCAGATACAATTAATCTATATAAATGCAGATACACCTATTCTATATAAATGCAGATATACGTCATCTCTATAAATGCAGATACACCTAATCTATATAAATGCTGATACACTAATCTATATAAATGTTGATACACTAATCTATATAAATGCAATACACCTAATCTATATAAATGCAGATGCACCTAATCTATAGAAATGGAGATACACTTATTCTATAAAAGTGCAGATACACCTAATCTATAGGCTATAAATGTTGATACAACAAATCTATGTAAATGCAGATATACCTAATCTATAAATATGAATACCTATAATCTATTTAAATGCAGATGCATTAATCTCTATATAAATGGAGATACAACTAATCTATATAAATGCAGATAAACATAATCTATATAAATGCGAATACCTAATCTATATAAATGCAGATACACCTAATCTATATAAGCAGATACACCTACAGTAATCTATATAAATGCAAAAACACCTAATCTATCTTGATAAAATCAGCAGGAAAATGGAAACAACGGAGCACCTTAGCTTTCATCTTTATTCAAGACATCTTTAGAGGAACTGGATTACATGGACAGAGAGGAGCTTAAATATACAGGGTGACCTTAAAAACATGAGTCAGGTCATAATGATGCCATCCACTAATCCCACACCAACACACATGAAATTAAGACAAGGGATGGCGTGACTAGCCAGGTCAGGTCAGAAAAAGGGACCCACAAAATAACTATCATACATCTAGATCAAAAGGTTTTCAAAGCATTTTTAACCTTGGGCCACTGACAAATAAATTTATGTAACATATTATCAGTTTTGAACTGACCATCACTAAGGTTTATTGATTTTAATTCCTTAATCAAACTAGCTTCAACCAGAATCTTTCTGTGACACAAGATGATTTGAATACTTCTAAGCTTTTTCCCAAGCAATGGGGTGATTATTATTCTAACATGACCGAACAATGTGCTTTCAGATGCAGTTCTGATATTATACTTATGTTGTTTGATTCTGAGCTGCAGTGTTTTCCTGTCTGACCTACATAATTACAATTACATTTGCTACATGGAATACAATAAACACTTCCATTTACATTCAAACTTGGGCTATTCCTTATTAACATATTGGTAATGGTGAGTCATACTTGAAAACAACATTAATATTTAGAAAGCTTGAGGGACGAACTAACGGGACAAATTCATTACGATAGGGCAGAGTCAAAATATTCTTAAGTGTAGGAACTTATGGGTTTGAGAGGAATGAAAGATTTTTTAGCCGTTGTTTCCATTTTTCCGTGTGATTTTATCAAGATTTATCTTATCCGTTTCATTGTGGATTTACATAGTATATAGATTGACCATTTGAAGTGTATATGAATTGGGTGGATCATTTATATAGATTGAGTATATATGCATTATATAGATTAGGTGTACTTGATATAGATTAGAATATTATCTGCATTTATATGAATTAAAATTGATATATAGATTATATGAATTAGGTGTATCTGCATTGATTAGGTATATCCATTTATATAGGTTGGTGTATCATGTTATATAGATGAGTATCTGCATTTATATAGATGCTTGTATCTGCATTTATATAGATTAAGTGTATCTGCATTTATATGTAGGTGTATTTTCCATTACATAGATAGCGTGTATCTGCTTATATAGATTATTTGTATCTGCATTTATATAAATGAGTGTATATGCATTTATATAGATAGGTGTATCAACATTTATATAGATTTGGTGTATGTGCTTCATACAAGGTGGTGTATCTGCATTTTTATAGATGGAATGTATCCTTTATTTATATAGATTATGTGTATCTGCATTTTATAGAGGGTGTATCTGCATTATATAGATAGGTGAATCAACTTTTTATAGATAGGTGTTTGTGCATTTATATAGATCAGGTGTATCAATATTTATATAGATAAGATGTATCTGCATTTATATAGATTAGGTATATCTGCATTTACATAGATTAGCTGGAATTGCATTTATATAAATTAGGTATATTTGCATTTATATAGATTAGGTGTATCTGCATTTATATAGATTAGGTGTATCTGAATTTATATATATTAGGAGTATATGCATTTATATAGATTAAGATTATATGCATTTATATAGATTAGGTGTATCTGCATTTTTATAGATTGGGTGTATCTGCATTTATATAGATTAGGTGTATCTGCATTTATATAGATTAGGTGTATCTGAATTTATATATATTAGGAGTATATGCATTTATATAGATTGAATTATATGCATTTATATAGATTAGGTGTATCAGTATTTATATAGAAAAGGTGTATCTGCATTTATATAGATTAGGTGTATCTGCATTTTTATAGATTGGGTGTATCTGCGTGTATATATAATTAAGTGTATCTGCATTTACATAGATTAGGTGTATTTGCATTTATATAGATTAGGTTTATCTGCATTTATATTGATTAGTTGTTTCTGCATTTATATAAATTAGGTGTATCTGCATTTATATAGATTAGTTGTATCTGCATTTATATAGATTAGTTGTATCTGCATTTATATGAATTAGGTCTTTCTGCATTTATATACATTAGGTGTATCTGCATTAATATAGATTAGCTGTATCTGCATTTATATAGATTAGTTGTATCTGCATTTATATAGATTAGTGTATCTGCATTTATATAGATTAGATTTATCTATAAAATAGATTAGTTCTATCTGCATATATAAGATTAGATATCTGCATTATATTAGATTATGTGTATCTTCATTTATATAATTAGTATATCTGCATTTATACAGATGGTGTATCTTTTATATAGGTAAATGCAATTCGGCAAATCTATGTAAATGCAGATACCTAATCTGCAGATACACTAAACAGATACATCTTCTATAAATATTGATACCTAATCTTATGGCCATATAATCTCAGTCTATATAATTGCACTCTAATTGCAGATACACATATATGCCGATACACCTAATCAATATTAATGCAATTACACCAAATCTATTTAAATGCAGATTCACTACAATCTATATAAATGCAGATACACCTGATCTATATAAATGAGTATACACCTAATCAATATTAATGCAGATACACCTAATCTATATAAATGCAGATACACCTAATCTATATAAATGAAGATACACCTGGTGCAGATACACCTAATCTATATTAATGCAGATAGTGTACACCTAATCTACTTAAATGCTGATACACCGTCTCTATAAAATGCAGATACACCTAAGCTATGAAATTGCAGATACACATATCTATATGAATGCAGAAATACCTACTCTATATAAATGCAGATACACCTAACTTATATAAATGCAGATACACTTTATCTATATCAGGGGTCACCAAACTTTTTTCACAGTGGGCCGGATAACTGAAAGAATGACGAGCGCGGGCCGCATAATCATTCTGTTCACTACTTGCAAGCCAGAACGAAAGTTTGTGAACGGTCAGGCGTGGCGAACTACCACGAGCGAAGGACTTGGGATCCGCCGCGGGCAAACAGTTTGGTGAACCCTGATCTATATAAATGCAGCTACACCTAATCTATATAAATGCAGATACACGTAAACTATATAAATGCAGATACACCTAATCTAGTATAAACGTTGATTCACCTAATCTCTATAAATGCAGATACACCTAATCTATATGAATGCAGATACACCTAATCTATATAAATGCAGATACAACTAATCTATATAAATACCGATGCACCTAATCTATATAAATGCTGATTCACCCAATCTATATAAATGTAGATACACCAAATCTATATAAATGGAGAAACACCTAATCTATATAAATGCAGATACACCTAATATATATAAATGCAGATACACCTAATCTATATAAATGGAGAAACACCTAATCTATATGAAATGTTGATTCTCCTAATCTATATAAATGCAGATAAACCTAATCAATATGAATGCAGATACAGCTAATACATATAAATGCAGAATACACCTAATCTATATAAATGCAGATACACCTAATCTATATAAATGCAGATACAACTAATCTATATAAATGCAAGTACACCTAATCCCTTGAAATGCAAATACAGCTAATCTATATAAATTTACGTACACCTAATCTATGTAAATGCAGATTCACCTAATTTATATAAATGCAGATAAACCTAATCTATATAAATGCAGATTCACCTAATTTATATAAATGCAGATACACCTAATCTATATAAATGCACGTACTGCTAATCTATGTAAATGCAGATACACATAATCAATATAAATGGAGATACACCTAATGTATATAAATGTAGATACATCTAATCTATATAAATGCAGAAAAACCTAATCTATATAAATTCAGATATACCTAATCTATATAAATGCACGTACACCTAATCTACATAAATGCAGATACACCTAATCTATATAAATGCAGATACAACTAACCTATATAAATGCAAATACAGCTAATCTATATAAATGCACGTAAAACTAATTTATATAAATTCAGATACACCTAATCTATGTAAATGCAGATACAACTAACCTATATAAATGCAAATTCCCCATTCTATATATATGTTGATTCACCTCATCTATATGAATGCAGATACACCTAATCTATATAAATGCAGATACAGCTAATCTATATAATTGCAGACACACCTAATCTATATGAATGTAGATACAACTAATTTATACAAATGCCGATACACCGAATCTATATAAATGTTGATTCACCTAATCTATATAAATGTAGATACACCTAATCAATATGAATGCAGATACAGCTAATACATATAAATGCAGAATACATCTAATCTTTATAAATGCACGTACACATAATCTATATAAATGCAGATACACCGAATCAATATAAATGGAGATACATGTAATCTATATAAAAGTTGATTCACCTAATCTATATAAATGCAGATTCACCTAATTTATATAAATGCAGATACACCTCATCTATATAAATGCAGATTCACCTAATTTATATAAATGCAGATACACCTAATCTATATAAATGCACATACTGCTAATCTATGTAAATGCAGATACACCGAATCAATATAAATGGAGATACACCTAATGTATATAAATGTTGATTCACCTAATCTATATAAATGCAGATAAACCTGATCTATACGAATGCAGATACAGCTAATCTATATAAATGCAGACTACACTTAATCTAAATTAATGGATATACACCTAATGTATATAAATGTAGATACATCTAATCTATATAAATGCAGATACACCTGATCTATATAAATTCAGATATACCTAATCTATATAAATGCACGTACACCTAACCTACATAAATGCAGATACACCTAATCTATATATATGCAGATACACCTTGTAGGTTATGCATCTAAGCTACGGCATTAGCAACAGTAGAATAAATACAACTGTGCGAGTAGCATTTATATATATAATTCATTGGCAACACTTGCAAGTGTTATGGGGCAACATTGCGGGCTGCCATAGAGCAAGGCAGTCTCAGTCTGACTGTGTGAGCCGTGCTTGCTGCAATGCCGCACAGCTTCTCTCATCCATAATAAACGGACTTCAGTGTTTCCGGTGTTTCATCACTGCATTCTTCAGGAACATTGTAACCATCATGGCACAGCGTCTAGGATCTGTGGACTTGTATAATGTGTGAACAATGGTCATCTGCCGGTGATATGTGGTCGACTCATAGTGTGTTGTGTTGTGTTGGGCTGTGTTTGGCGATGTGCAGTGTTGGGCGTCACAGTGCTTTTTAGCGGTGGCAGTGTTAGTGTCAGTGTATTAGTGTGTGTCTAGAGCTGAGAGTTGAGCATTGGCCTGTTTTTAGTGGTACCAAGAAGCACAGGCATACACCCTTCTCTGTGACATCCGGGGAGACACCGACGGCCTCCACCCCCACCGCGGCGTCTCTCCATTAAGGGCCCACAGTGCTCTCTCAGACACACACACCCGCACTCACTCACCGGACAGAACAGTGGACTCTATGAGCTATTCTGCACTGTTTATGTCATATATATGTGTCGTTAGAGGCTGTTGGCGCCACTTTATATACTAAACAGTGCAGTCCACCACACACTACGATGGGCGTAAGAAGGACAACGTCAAGATGGGAACACGACTCCCCACCACCTTCACCTCCACGGGCGCAGACTCTCATCCTCCACCTCCAGTGACGGACATTGCCACAATTCTGGGGTGGATGGACGACGAGACGGCGATGTAGAGATGGAACTGAAGGAGGAACACGAGAGGAAAAGTTGCGTTTTGAGGCACTATGGCAGACCTGGCGCTAACCCACCTCCCTCACTTTCGCGCCCAAGGCGCCAATATCCTCCCTCCTCCACCACCAGCGTCCTCCAGGTACTCTTGCCTCCAAACAAACAGCTCCCAGGCATCTGTTCAACCCCCCACCGCCTCTCACCAGACGTCAGCGTTTTCCTTTTTCGTGAGTGGGCGGCGTGGAGATTACTCCACGATGGTGGACCTTGACAGCATGCCTCCAAACAAGCATCCAACTGCGGATGTGTTTGTCCCTGGAGCCCAGAGTTTTGGAGCACGTTACGTGCCTCGGTTCTACATCTTCAGTGGCGGATGTGCTCGACCTTTTACAGGAGCACGTTAAGGTCAGACATGAGCTTGCGTCGCAGCGCCTTCAGGCTGCAAGCAGGCGGGAACGAATCGCTGATGACTTTTTATGCGCTAGAAGAGTGTCAGAGATGTCGACGTCTGACAGGCGCAGGCCGGGAATGTGAGGCCTGGATCAACCACGGGATCTTGACAGGTGTCAGGCAGAAGTTGGTGCAGCGACTCATCCCTGGGCGCTTCCTCCACACTCCAGGTGGTAGTGACTGAATGTCGGTCATCTGAGGCCACTAAGTCCGCCACCTCTGCCTTGGGCCCCTCCTGCTGTGAGCAATCTCTCAGTACAAGAAGGAAGGGTAGGCCAACAAAACGAGCTGCCACACGTTCTTCCACGCCTCCGCCTAGTGCTTCCTGTGGCAGCTGTGGAAGCAGCACAGCCCCAAGACATGCCTGCACGAGGCCACAAGTGTCAGGCCTCAGGTGCGCTATGGACACTCGACAAGTGCTGCCAACCCATGCCCAAAAACCAGAGACAGGAGAGCGCACTTCCTCGGTGGTTGCTGGCCTCCAGATGGCCCACAGCAGCAGCGGGTCACATCAGGAGGGTGGAATCGACTCCTACGCCCCAGGCCCCTTCCCCACCATCCGTGTCACCGTCACACGCGGTGATGTGTGGTCACATCGGTGATACGGACAGGCGCTGATACTACTGATTGGGTTGAAGCACCTCCAGAAACTGGGCCTCACCAAACGCGGCCTGGGACCACAGCTGCAGTACTACAATGCTGACGGTTCCCAGATGCCAGATGCTGTGGGCTCCTTTCAGCGGAGATCACTTATGGCGACAGGTGCGTGTCACGGATGGATCGGCGTGCAGCCTACTCTGCTACACCCTTGTTGTCGTGGAGCACTGCAGAGTTAGGCGTGGTCTTGAGACTTTCGAGCAGATCCCAGCTGCCGGTACACTCAATAGGGTGCAATGGGGTGCATATAAAAGTTTATTTTTTTCTATTCCATTGGTGTGGTAGCTATAAAGAAGTAATAGGAAGTAAATTGGTCTTAAATATTATAGCAATATTATTGGAAAATTGAAATATAGATTTTATTTACATATTTTAATAATAAATAATAGTACAATAAATGTACAAGTTAATTTTTGTATCAACAAAAAATTGATTTTGTATATGTTAAAATGGATTGTAATAGTCACAAATAATTATTTCATTTATTGTAAATTAAATAATTTATAGTATCCTTAATTACAACTATTACAATCAATCCCCCACTTATTCAGACGACCCATTTGGGTTTGCAATACATTTATTATATTTGTAATGTAGGTACAAGCAGCTGTTCCATCCTACAGATCCGTCAGTATATATAGTGCACTAACTCAGTTGTACTGCTGGTACTGGAAAGACTTGGTTAAGTTGACCGGTTAAGTTGACCACCAATTTTAGTTCTATATACATTTTCAGTTGATGAATCATCTTTTCTGAAAAAAAAAGGATAAATTCATTTCACCACCCCACACTAAAATTTATATTTTTTTGTTCTTAAGCCAGCCTCAATTCCTCTTAGGAAAATAGGTTGCAGTTTTGGTTAAAGTTTAATTTTTTGTATGGTAGATAGATCTTATTTCTATTGGTGAATTAGTGCTTACTTTAGTCACCATTATCATAATGGTCTCTCGTCTCTCGGGTCCTAATGAACTCTTCAACACTGGCTGCAACAGACCTGGGTAAATGGTAAGAGTAATTCTTCAACGTGTCCTTGTAGTTGTAAACTGTCATGTGACACAAGAACTTAAGCATGGGCACATTATTCCATTGTTTCATCTGCAGCAGATCAAATGACGAAGGCTCCTCTACCTGTAACCCATCTTCAGTCATAGAAAGCCAGATGTCATAAGGTTTGTACTTATCTTTAATAATTGACTTCAAGAAAATTTGGGCGTCAAAGGTAATATAGATCTCTCCGCCTCCTGCACAGTCAAAACCAGTAAAATCACAACCGGCGCCCATCTGTATGTAAATAAGGCGGTCGTTGTACACCATTCTACCGACAAATTCAAAGTCTTGGCCAGATACACCATCATCGTAGTGGTAGATGTAATAAAGACGATCGACTGCCTCTAAGTTAATCTTGAAATTTTCCAGTTCTTCATCCTTCCACTCACACATTTCCCAGGGCGAGGTCCTCTTGTCTAACATGGATTGATAGTCTAAGGCCGTTCCAATTAACTCGTAAATATCATCAGCACTTGTGATCAAGACCGCACATATCACTGGCCATATCTGATAATTATCCTCTGGAGCTAACCCTGCCGTGACCTTTCCCTAGTGAGGTCAGCATGTGGGGTATGAGATGTTTAGTTCACACTCAGGATGGAATGGAGAAGAGCTCACGATGTGCTCTCTATATACATGTTGCATTGGATGTACAATGCAGCTTGGTGCTGGAAGGCAACATGGTTACAAGCGTGATGTAGAGAGCTGGTTAGTGAGACGCTCAGAAAGGACAGCTTGTGGGTCGCCATGCTCGCCAGCGGAGAGAGGACCGCCAGGCAGGCGGAGGAACGAGGGCCGCAGCGGAGGTGTTGCTGGCTGCGGCTGTAGGTAGAAGGAAGATCACCACGAGGTCAGGTCTTAAATAGCGGGGTAGGCGTGGCTTAGCAGTTGACCCGCTCCGTGATGTATGGCGGCGCTGGTTGACCTAGACCACGAGGTATACACTGGGGAATTGGTGGGGTCGGCTAGGCAGCGACAAACAGCGTTTGTGGGGAGAATTCCACTACAGTATACGTGGATGAGCGATTAAGCTGGGGACAACTGTCTAGATACACAATATCTGTGGGAGTAGGAGGGAGAATAAGGGTGTGTGGAGGCGATGAATTTTGTGCTTCCCTCACGGCAGGCACAGAGTAAGCCAGATCGCCTGCTGGGGTGTGTGGGCCTGGTTCAGGAGCAGGGGCTGTGTCAGCAGCAGCCCAGGATGAGGGCTCGTGAGCAGCAGCTGGGTCCACGACAGCGGCAGGTGCAGGACATTAGCAGGGGAGTACCTGGGGAGAAAAGAGGTGTGTGTGTCCGCACTCAGGAACAGAGGCCGCATCAAGGCGGCAGGGGGTTACTGCTGGGCCAGAGGTCGGCGTCACAGGCAGGACGGGTGTGCTGGGGTCGGTGGGACGTGGTGCTTAGAGACAGGAAGAGGCTGGTGTCTGCTTAGAGTAGCAGTGCTGCTCTAGGGTGTGTCTAACCTCGCGGTGTAGAGACAGTAGCTGTAGAGCCGATGAGAGCTGCTTCTGGGTGGATAATGATCTTCCATGTTGCTTGAAGACTGGGGGCGTGATCAGTTTCTCCTGCATCCTGTGAGTGCAGATCTCCGGGGTCACCATTTGTGGGGTATGAGATGTTGGTTCACACTCAGAGTGGAATGGAGAAAAGAAACTCACAATGTGCTCTCTATATACATGTTGTATTGGATGTACAATGAACGGTGCTGGGAAGGCAACATGGTTACAAGCGTGATGTAGAGAGGAAAGGCTGTGGTGAGGGGCGCTCAGAAGGACGGCTTGTGGGTCGCCATGCTTTCGCCAGCGGAGGACCGCCAGGCAGAGGCGGGAGGAGGGCCGCCAGGCAGCGGCAGAGGGAAGGTGTTGCTGGCTGTGGCTAGGTAGAGAGAGAGAGATCACCACGAGGTCAGGTCTTAAATGGCGGGGGTAGGCGTGAAGCAGCAGTTGACCCAGCTCCGTGGTCTTATGGCGCTGGTTGGCCCTGACCACAGGGCATACACTGGGGAATTGGTGGGGTCGGCTAGGCAGCGACAAACGAAAGCGTTTGTGAGGGGAGAATTACAGTACTGTGTCTTGTGTGTCTTGTGTCTTTGTCTCTCTTGCAGCTAAGGATTAAACTGACCAGCAACCCAGCGTCAGCGTTACAACAAATAAACCGAAGCAACAACAAATTAAGTAGATAAACTCATCCGGTGTTATTTCCAGAAGTTTTTAACTTTGTTATAAAAGTTAACCGCCACACCACACCACTTTTACACTTTTTGAATTTTATATTTTATTTATATTTTTATAATATATTTTTATTATTATCTAAAATTTCTTGTTTGTTAATATTAAATTAAATTATTCCGTTTCTTTTGTATTGGGAGGTACTTTTGTAGTAGTTGTTGTAGTTTGTAACAGTGGATGGATATAATACAATTATCCTTTTCTTCTTTTAAAACCTTTATTTTTTTTTGGTTTGTTTTTATACTCCTCCTCTCCTCTGCTTCCCTCTTCCTTCTTCTTCCTCCTCCTCTTCTTCTTCATCTTTATCTTCTTCCTCTTCTTCATCAAAATATCTTAAATCATCAATCCATCATCTTTATCTTTATTTCTATAGATTTTTTTATCTTTATCTTGTATTTTGAGGATTTATTCTTTTGGGTAGTTTGAGTCATGGGCATTGTAGTTTTGTGGTACATATTTGTGTTTTATATATATAAGTTTAAAAAAATATTTTTCATTTCTGTTGTTGAATGGGTCAAGAAATTTTTATCTGGTCGGAACCCTACAAAATTGTTTAATATTTTGTGGATTTTCAGTATATAATAACACCACCTCTAAATCATTTCCTCCGTCCATTTTCTAAATGTGATTAGGTAGTGATAGAGAACTCTTTGCAAATTGAATTTTTCAATTTGTCAGCACACAAAATATCATCCATTCATTCAGGTGGTAGTGCGTTCTGTCGTTCTGTATGAATAACTCCAATTTGAATAAGGTAATGATTAAATTTAGAGGATTCTTCATATGTTTTGTCATAATCCTATAGATTAGTGTAGTGTATGCTTTATTTTTAAGTAGGATTAATGGTTTCGACATACTCTTATTGGAAGAATAGAATTTTCACTTGGCAGGATATAAGCAACCTCTGGATAAGATGATGAATTACAAAAACTATTATTTATCATCTGGTCAGAAATTGGATGATATATAAATTTCCCTATCCTCAAAAAAGAAATAATAGATTTGTGGAAAAATATGAATCCATAGCATCATTTTTATTCTGGGTGGGTGATGTGTATACTGCAACTGAATAAGAATAATTAAATTTTCACTATAATTCTTTTTTAATTGTTTACTTTTTTTCGTAAAGTTAATAGAATTCAAGATTATATTTTTAGGATTAGGTATATATAAAATAAATATTTTTGACCATACAAATAAACAAAAAACCAAAAAATATTATATAAGCGATTGTATTATTTGTAATCATTTTTTAGGATGTTTTAACAAATCTTTTACTATTTATAAAATAAAAAAACAGAACAGGAAAATGATTAATATTACACTCTGTATAAATCCTACTTTATCTGATATTCTTGTTGTATATATAAAATGGTTAATGAGTAGTTCAACGCGCCGGACGTTTGAAACATTAAAAACAAGAAATAAAGCTAAATATTTTAAGCATATAATAATTAAGGATATTCCATGGAAAAATATACCATTAAATATTCCTAAAAGTTTTAGAAAACATCCATATGATTTTGAGGTAGGATATATACAATTTTAGGTTGTAATATGAGTTAGGTGTTACAAGAGACACTTTAATTGGGCGTAAAATGGAAAATACACCACCTCCTATCCGAATAAGCGAATGTGAGTTTGCTCACAGTGAAGCTTATACACAAGTCTATAGGGGAAGTATTTGATTTTTTAAAGGAACAATTTCCAAAAGGTATATTTGAAAATACAATGAGCGAGGAACTTAATGAAACCATTACCTGTATTACCATTTGAGAGTTTATCAATAACTACTACTAATAGTGATAGTGAAACAATAGAGATTTTTCGCGATTGTTCAATTAACATCCCTTAAAACTTTTGCCTCCGTCCTTCAAGTAAGATGGTATCCTGATCTGAAGGAAAAAATAAACAAATATATGAACAAGAACCGGAAACTTATATAGAAAATAAATTAGATACACTTTCAAAGAAAGAAGACAAATTTCAATTTTTAAAAGAAATTGCTGAATCTCATTGATTCCCCACCACTAAAAATGGAATTCACAATTACAAAATGTTAATTTTTCTGATGAATATTGTACACGATTTCGAAATACCTGGACAAACCTTCCACGTCACGTGTTGTTATACAACAACTCGAAATATATTAAATTTCCTACTGGGTTCCCAATTGGTTAATCAATTTGGAGAGGATATGGTAAATGGCGCGTTATGGGAAAAAATCTCTTTTCTTCATTATCAGTAATAGCGCCTCAAATTTTTACCTAAGGGGCCTCTTACAAATCGGGCTTAATTAATCCAGGATATAATGAGGAAATAACTACTCAATATATTTTTAGACAAAGCATATACACATACACCCATAATATCTGTTAATAATGTTAAAGTGATAGGTAAAAGATGATAATAGTGATCCCATAAAAGAATATCACCAGTACTATAGATGAAGTCTCCGCAAATTTAGTTACATCCCTTGAGGAAGGACTCATTGCTCTAACTGAGGA
Source organism: Homarus americanus (assembly GCF_018991925.1). NCBI lineage: Eukaryota > Metazoa > Arthropoda > Malacostraca > Decapoda > Nephropidae > Homarus > Homarus americanus. The sequence continues at coordinate 14,887 of NW_024734549.1, read as the reverse complement.
ATTGGATTAATAGCAAGATCACCACAATTGGTTTCATTATTACTTAAATATTTTTCCAAAAATGTTTTAAGACATGAAATACAGACTCTTTTTGGGTGAGGCTGTGGATCACGGATTTTATTAATTCACCCTAACTGCTCTCATTATAAAGTCTTCATTGATCAAATGGGAATTCAAATATCTTTAAATCTCTTAAGGGCACTCTCAGAAGTACAATATCGGGGATATTTACTATTTCTCTATTAGTATTACCCATTGATATTCTTTGTAATTTATAATGTGGGTGGTTATAAGGTAAATTACCATTTCCCATATTGATATTTTACGGAAGAACTGTCTAAATCGTCTAATAAAATCATGCATGAATAACAAAGGGCAAACCTTCATCGATATTTTGTTGGTGTTTCACAACTCAAATAACCTGAATTTACTTATCTTTTGGCTATAAGCGAATTTCATAAATGTATCCTGAATGTATTACAGATATAGGATACACAGGTTTTACCACCGATAACCAAGAAGAATTACGAGTTGTTGAAAAAGTTTTGTATCGAAATGGAGGTTAATAGTTTAGGACAGCAATTGATCGTATAACCCCTGCCTGGGAGGAGGATATGGAAGAGAATAAACGTAAACATCAAGAATTGGCGATCAAATTTTACGCAAAGCCGAACACTTCCATTATCTTTATCTACACCGAGGCCAACCATGGATATAACAGCTATGGAAAATATTATTACCGAATCTAAACTTGATATTATTCCATTTCCTCATAGCTGTACTGGTACATTATAAAGTTTAATCTTTACAAATATATCATCCAGCATATTTGTAAAGAAACTATATATATTTTATTTTAAATGTATATCAATAATATTTTTCAGTTGATGGACAATGATTACACGTGGTTAGATAATTTTAGATTGGTTTGTTAGAAGGAGAAGGGAGGGAGGGAGGGGTTTAGGTTATCATAGCTGTAATTGTGGATCGGATCAAGTGCGGTATAAAATGCAGTATTCTATAGATTCAGATTTTGCCTCCGAGGGGCTAGTTTATTGGGCACCCTTACATCCTAATGCAAGGTGAGCGCCCAGAAGTGTTTACAGCGCCCACTTGCCTTTATGACTCATTAAGGGCGTAAAGCCTGAAGGGTCATAGGTTCTGTCAAGTTACATAAAGTGAGAGAATGATGAGTGTGTGGGGAAGAAGTTCGGTACATTTTATCTGTTTATATGGCAAGAGTGGCAGGTCCCTAATAATGTCAAATGCCAGGACTGAAGCTAGGAGGAGGGATATCTGAACAGGAGAAGATATGTTGAAGTATGACTGGGGACCTGTAGAGGAGGTCTTAGGGCAAGTGAGGATGTAGTGAGAGAGAGTGTGAGAGTGAGGGTTGGTCGGTCGCAGGAGTTTACAAACAGTCTGGTGAGGCTCAGGGTTTGCCAATGTACTCCCATAGGTACCTGTACCTAGGCGCAGTTTCATGTATATAAGCTGTATTTGAGATCCAGTCAGGGATGGATTGATGTTCTTGTAGTCAGTATTCTGGGGTAGTGTAGAACAGACCTGTACAGATTTTTAAAAACTTAAAATGCTGAATATATTATACCATAATGATAAAATAAAGAAAAAATTTGCTCTACTTGAAGAAACAATATCGCAAGTGTAGGCCTTCACTTTTTGGCAAAAATCTCCTTTAATAACTGTGGATGTAGAGACCCTTTCAAGTGGGGTTTTATTTTCCATGGGAAAATAAAAGTAAAATATTTTCAGTGTAATTTGGAATTCGATACCACTACCAGCGACGGCGCGGCTGCCAAAACTTTGCAGAAGAATGGCCCCAGTGCATATTTTCGCACTTTAAATCGGTCCAAGACATTCAATGATAGTGTATTCAGATTTGAAAAGGAACGACTGGATACGTTCGTAGACTGGCCCCTGTTGTCTTCGTGGATATCCCCGAAGATTTAAGCAGCTGCAGGTTTTATTATCTCGAAGTAAAAGTGCTCTCGCGGCTGTTATTTTACCGAGTATCATAAGCGATTGGAAAGAGGATGATCACAGCCCCTCCAAAACATTGTAGACTTTATCCCCATTGTCCCTTAAGTTAAAATCAACCAACGGCAAACACATCAACCTGGGTCAGGTTGCATTTTAGATCAGATAATTCGAATTCCAGAAACGGGAGAGGAGGATGGTAAGTAATTTTTTGTATGTATAATGAATATTTAAATACAATAATAATACAAAAATGACTAATAGGGGTTTGTTTACTTAAGGATACATCCCAACTGAAAATAGGACACAGTTCAGACCTACTTGAAACCAGATTGAAAAGTTTTAGTTTATGTGGAATAAATAGCCCACTAAATTCTGGCAACAACCAACAATCCATGATTTAGCAGAAACAGGTTTTTATTACATTGGCATATCAGACATGGTACGATACTTTTTGTATCAGTCTTTACAATTGGGAAGAAAACGACATACCATGGAATGTATACACACGCCTGTTGGTCACCATCATGTGAATTTGTAATATTGGAAAGAAGGGATGGATTTTATAAAGAGGTAAATAGAATATGAAATATTATTATTATTATTATTATTATTATTATTATTATTATTATTGTTCATTATTATTATTATTATTATCATTTTATATATTTATTTAGTATGTATATTAAAAATAATATTTTTTAAAGGTTCAAGACCAAGCTCCTCCTTATCAACAAAGTAATTCTGCCAATAATTAAGCAGCCTAAGAAAGATTTATATGTAAAAAATAAATATATCGGGATAACGATATAAAGAACTATTTAATGAAAAATCAAGTATACTAAAATTATTTGCATGGTGCTTTCCTTTCGATCCTTGTGAAACACTCCTTTATAAAGGCTCGAAAAGAGGGTCTCCTTATTAATCTTAAAGATTGTATTGATGCCTTCCTATCAACAAAAGGGGATCCTCATCTCCTTTTCCTTCTCCTTTTTCTTCTTCTTCTTCTTCTTTTTCGTCTCCTATTTGTTCTCCTATTCCTAATTCTTCTTCTTTCCATCTCCTATTGTCCTCCTCTTCCTAATTCTTCTTCTTCCCCATCTCTATTTGTCCTCCTCTTTCTACTTTTTCGTCTTCTTTTCTTCTTCTTCTTCTTTTCCGTCTCTTGCTCCTCCTCCTCTTCCTAATTCTTCCTCTTCTTCTTTTCCGTCTCTTGCTCCTCCTCACTCTCACTTCCTAATTCTTCCTCTTCTTCTTTTCCGTCTCTTGCTCCTCCTCCTCTTCCTAATTCTTCCTCTTCTTTGCTGTCTCTTGCTCCTCTCCTTTTTCTCTTCAATTTCTTCTTTTCTTCTGAATCCTCTTTGCCTCGTCTTCTTCCTGTTTCTCATTCTCCTCCATTTATCCTCCTCCTCCACCCTCCTCATTATCCTCCTCCTCCTCTCCTCATTATCCTCCTCCTCGGCCTCGACCTCTTCCCTTATAATCCTTATTATTCTCCACATCCTTCTCATTCTTATTATTTTTCCTCGTCCTTCCTAAACTTTATCATTTCCTTCTCCTTCTTTTTTCTTTTCTCCTATTTCCCCCTTCTCCTTCTTTTCTTTTTCTCCTCCTCCTCCTCCTCCTCCTTCTTTTCTTTTTTCTCCTCCTCCTCCTCCTCCCTCCTCTCCTCCTCCTCCTCCTCTCCTCCTCCTCCTCCTCCTCCTCCTCTCAATTCTCCTCCTCATTCTCCTCCTTCTAATCCTTCTCCTCCTTGTTCTTCTCTTCTTTCTCCATTTCATCCTCTTTTCTCCTCTTCTTCTTTATAAGCCTGCCTCCTCCTCCTCTCTTTCTTCTTCTTCTTCTTCTTCTTCTTCTTCCGTCTTCTTCTCTTCCTCTTTTCTTTATAACTTCCTCCCTTCCTCCTTCTCTTCCTCTTTCTTCTTCTCTCCCTTTCTCCCTTCTCCTCCTTATTCTTCTTATTATGCTCCTCCTCATTATTATTAAGAAGATTAATATAACTAAATAGTGTAAGAAAATACAGATTGGTACACCTGTCCCTAAGTAACAAGGTTAATAAGAACTTCAGTACTGCTCAGTTGCAGTTGAGCGGTGGTCACGGGGCCTTAAAGTAGTTGCTCCCTCCTACAATCTCTACATATCTTAATCTTTTGATTGATAGAAAATGTCAGCGATTGATTATAATAATGCTTGTTTAAAGTATTTTCTGCATGCTGAAAATAATAAAGAATGATAATATAATTCTTGATTCATTCTGTTATAGGGGCGTTGGTTTACATTATTTATGAGGTATTCCAGCCATCACGGGAAGGAGAATGACTACTACCCGGTAATATATGTCACCATGTCACGTAGACTATGCAGCCTCATACCACAGGATTAGCGTGTGCAATAAGGATTATTTAACTTTGATGTGTCAATTGTGTTGAATAATGAAAACTTTTAAAAAACATTTGGCGATATTAGTTGCTGATTCTACAAGTTATTTTATACAGAAAAAGTTCAATTTCTCTGATGCTAATGACAAAATACAGACAAAACACAAAGAAATCAATGAACAAGTAATATCACAATCAAGAGAATTTATTTCAACTGTTATTTTTTATGGATGAAATAAATGCAGGTATAAATATAACCTTAAAGTTCTGTATTTAATGCCAGAAAATTGGAGTGAAAAGTACTAAATAATAATGAAATTTTTACGTAATATAAAATTTTCTAAAACCATTATGATGTGTTTAAAGAAAACAGATTTTGTAGAACTCGGAACAGACATTAACGGTAGAGGATATATTGTAAGAAAAAAGTAATAGTAGTATTACGGATGTACGTGTATGTAATGTCGACAAAACAAGATCTTACAATTAGGTTTCCCTAGCAATAGCGAAAGGGAAATGGAAAGTCTTTATATATTTACATGCGTATAAACCAGCAGCAAAATACGGTTAGTAAAAGTGAGGAGTTTTAACAACCGTGGAGCCCTGGAGAAAAGTTTATTATCCTTCAAAAAGGTGTATTCAAATATTCAATATTCCCATATTTAATATAAAGAGTTGCTACACTTAATATGAATAACATTGTTCGAAATGTTTCGTTCATTGCTGAGAGCCTAGACTACAATATATTGTAGTAATAATTGTTTATCTATAGTGCTTTAAATATTGAGGTAATGGAATTGTGTAGATAGAAGAGTTGACTACTACCACCACATATAATATTATGCAAGATGTTGATGTGGAATTGAACATCTTCATTGATAGACCATTCTTTTTTGTAATCTAGATCAGAATAATAAAATAATTAATATAGGTATTTTTGTAAAACACATTTAAATAGTAATTTGCTGTTATATATATAATTTTAGTGTATTACAAAATATTCAAAATATTCCCACATATTTAATATACAGCAGAGTAACATAGAAAATGTTTTGTTCATTGCTGAGGCCTGAGATGACAACTATATTGTAAAATAATAGTATTTATCTGTGTACTTTGTCTAGAATTTCCCATAATTTAATATGCAATATGAGTAACATAGTTTGAAAAATTTTTTATATTTGCTGGTATAGATGACAACTATATTGTAAATAATAATAATTTATCTATAATTAATACTTCAATGTTAAATAATAATGGAATGAAGTAGATAGAAGTGGACTACTACACCATATTAATGCACTTTGAGATAATTTCGTGCGGTGAGCATATTCATTGATAAACCATTTCTTTTTTTTGTAATCTAGATCAGAATAATAAAATAATTAATATGAATTTTTGTTGAAACTACACATTAAATAAATAAGTAATTGGGTCATGTATATAATTTTATTTGCATATCACTTTCTACATATTATAAAAGGGAGGGACTGCAGTATAAATTATTTTTAATCATTTACTATTAATGGTCATTTTAACGAAATGGCGGTAAAAATACATTAAATGGTAAGTGCTAGTATATGAATATTATTAAATCTTTACCCAAACAACTTAGCCTTCCTAGCGAGAATATAATTTGGAAATATAGATATAGGGTAAAACTAGGTAATAAAAAAGCGCACACATCTTATGGTTGGCTGCTCTATATAGGCTTAGCGGAGTGTAGTTTCTCTTACTAAAAATGAAATTTATTGAAAAGTGTAGGTACGGGTGGTATTTTTCGCACTATCCTTTTCGGGTACTTATGATGAATAATCAGAAATAATAATAGAAATAAATGCAAATAATTTTCAGAACGAGAAAATAACTGCAGTGAATATTATAACATTTCATTTTGTTTACAAGCGAAACCACGACGGAATGTCAATATGAACACCTAAATTAATTAGGTTGTGAAAAAGATTGATGACATAATAAAGTAACAACTAAAATTAGAAATTTTATTGAAGAGTGGTTGTATACATAAAAGTTTAGTTGTTTTCACCATTAGATAATGACCTTCCTAAAATTATAGATCAATGAGATTTGGGTTGGGATGAGGTAAAAGTTGCAGTACGTAATTATAGTTTATTAATAGAAACACGTAAAAGAAAATTTGATTAGATCTTCGCAATAAAAATAGGGTTTAAATTTTATTTTAAATACATTACAGAGCACTGACCTAGATCACGATCAAAAATATAAAAAACGTTATTGGTACCATTTTAATTAAGATAAACTGAGAGTGGCTATTTTGGTGAATTTAAAGGAAGCAACGCAACATATAAATAATGATGCGTCTACCAAACAGTGGTCAATTAAATTTAGAATTAATTGTACATTTCATATATTAAAACAATGGGGAAATGGTATGGTGACAGTTGACAATAATCTCAAACAATTCAGTAATAATGATGATGAAAATATTTTGGATGTAGAAAATGATAGTGATGTCAATGTAATGATATGATTATATACCTTTACGGCCGTCATTAAGCGTGCATGCGATTTGCAAATCAATTGTAACAGATCTTATCCATCACTCACATCTACTGTGAGTGCTGCTGCTGCTACTTCAACAGGGGCAGGTAATTCATCAGTTACAACGTAGTCCAGCAATAATAATTCTCCTCACAATCTAGGGTGCTTTTCATCACCTTATACAATAATGTTTATGTTTCCCATGTTTTCATCATTATGCCATATTTATTTTAAATTTTCCACCATATTTCCAAAACTAAAATTTTTGAATTTTTTAAATTTTTAACATATAAAATAAAAACCGAAAGTATAGATATAATTGTATTTTAATTCTTTCTGGTACATTTATAAGCCAAATATACTTTATTTTATTTTATATGACAAAGAAAAAATAATTTTTTAATATATATGAACTAACAGTTTATTGGAGAAACTAAAAAATGGCTATAGTAATAATGTTATTGTGCTCTGTAATATACACTACTGCTGAAACTAGAAAAGATTGGATCCCATATATTATAAAAAACCGAGTCCCCTTCGTCACATTTCTGGATTATCACCCACCTTTAGAGAATATCACAGTTGACAAAATCATTTACAAACAAGAGATTAAGGATAATAAGCCACATTAGTTTACCACAGGGATCTTATTTTACAATTTGCCATATAATAGAAATATTTTCCTTTCTTTTTGTTAATTTTTCAGCTTCTCTCATATATAAACAGAGATATACTATCCTCAATCATTATCACACAGCACAGTACAGTCATCTCTAGACAGCTAGCGTAATCAACAATAATCAAAAAAGGAGAATAGTATGGCTACCAAGGATCTTTCAGTTGATTTTTTATTGTTTGGAGAGTGACAATGATAAACTGAAATATAATATATTTCAGATACCGAGACTCTCACCTTGATGAAGAAAAAGGAGAAAGAAAAAGTTTAAGGAGGACTTTTATCAATAACTAGGAATATAGTATTTGTTGATACATCATTTTCTATGAAAAATAGTTTGGAAACCTCCACTTAGCTTGGGAAGAGCATATAAAACCTAAATTAAAGGGCCGTGTAACTGATATTTACCACTTTGGAAGTTTTTGTGGAATGTATTGGGTTTAATGAACAAGAAGACCAAATATCTTTATTTAATACTGAGCGGCAGTTGAAAGTTTGATATATAATAATAGGAATAGTACCAATTTGGTGGTGCCTAAGAGCAATTGATGAGGAATATGAGGATTATGAACATGTTGTATACATCAAAAGAGAATTAAATCAGTGTTTCCTGATTACAGGCGGAATTAATAATGGGACTTCTAATAATTTTCGACACCTGAAGATGTAATGCAATCACATGAAGTGCATGAAAACAAAAAACATGTGAAATTTTTTATACTTGGAATAGGGGAAGATTTTACCAGTATATTTTGAGTGTAAATTTCTGGTCTAATTTAAATAATGGTCCAACTAATATACCCATTATTTTTTATACAATGATGATGAATATGTTATCAAATGAAATGCATCAGTGATTATATATTAGAAAAATCATCAAGGAATGTTACTCAACTTAACTTAACCACATGTAGAAAAGAAGAAATAAATTTGCATGTTATCCCCATAAAATTGAATGGGATACCTCTTCTGCAAATATTTTATCGGCAGTGGGTTCATACTGCTGCCATAGATGATCATGAAGAAGACCTTAAATATTACATATTAAAGGACGAAATGACTGAGGTATGTTGTGTAGACTGAAACCCAGGTATCGCATTCTCAATATCACTTTTACCATTAAAGTTACTAGAAATAGTAATTAATCAATGTTTTAGTAAGCTGATTGAAGATAGTCAAAGAGAAGGATTAACTGTATCTAATATAAATACTATATTCGAACATATTAAGCAGTTAGTAAATAGAAGATGCCAACAAATTGGAAGAGAAGGAAACACATTTTGGCATTTATTTACTTCAATAAGTACAAATCAACCTCTGAGATAATTTTTAAAAAGAAAAATACTATCATCACATGATTTAATCCGAGGTATCCTTCATGTTAGTGATGTTACATCTCACGGAAAATATGCAGTGACAGCCCTCCGGGTAGAAAGTTTTGAAATGAGCCTACTTGAGCATGTAAAAATCATGTAAATTCAAGCGGTATATATAATCTAGAAAAAGATAAGATAAAGGCATATAAAGTAGATAGTAATAATGAGGTTTGTTTATTAATTTATCATCTATGATAACAGAAATGCAGGATGATGAATTTACAGACAAAACTCGATTACTTATTCGAGCTATATGCTACATTTTTCTTGTGGCTGGTATACGGATTTATAGTTGCAAGAACGCCACTGTCATGAATCATGGACTGTGCAGATCACTAATGCTTAGTAGTTGGTGTAGGATGTATTTCTGAACTGGATTAGTTTGTGCTAATGAAAAGAATGAGAATGCGTCACAAGAAATTGAGAGTTAACGAGGTGATCCTAACTACGTTGGTAAATGCGGTAGTTTCGGTATTTTCAATGAGTGAGATTCCTTTAATAGAAACCTTTCATCAACTACACTTATGGCTGGACTCTTAAGCTTATACCACAATGAGGAATCCTGCTATTAAGATTTTAACATACATTTGGCTAGTTTAGATCGCGGTGTGGATTAATATTATTCATAATTTTCCCTCAGCGAGGGAAAGACGAAATATGAATAAAATAATTGAAAAAATTGTGACTACTGCCAAGATGTATTTGTATGAGTGCGAAAGGTAAGACCTCGCTTATCTCTCTATTTTCAACCCTGTTATATCAATATAATCCGGATTATAATGGCGATGTCGAAGAGAGTGATGTACACTGTCAACTTTTTGATGACTGAGAGTATAGAAGATGATTTAGTAACAGGTCTACCCAGAAGTTTAAATGCGAAAGTCTTTTAAAACCAATGTTCCTACGCCTTTGTTGGAAGTCATCTAATAAGTGGAAACAGATTACCATTGAAAATTTATCCACTTGTTAAAGAAATTGAATGGTTGGGACGATGTATTGACGACAAAAGTAATTGACAAATATTTTGATGTGAATATTGCTGCAATAGTGAATGAAATAATGAAAATAAAAATGGAAGGTAAAAAGGATTTTAGTATAGAAAATTTTTATACACCTCCAGGAGATAGAAATATGCTCGTAAAAGTCTAAAGGCAGTTATAAAGGAAAATAATTTTTGGTATATTGCAGTTTTTACATAATAATATCCATTTTGGGAATTTTTGTGCTATTGGAGCTTGGCTTGACCAAGTTCTGCGGAGATGTGGCGTTAAGATAAGTTAGAGAGCATTTGCCCATGAGATGGGAGTTCAGCAAGATATTGTGAATCCCTCTTTGAAGAAACTACCACGTAAAAGCGATTTGGCCATATGTTGTAGATATCCAGCATCAAAGATCGAATGAAAGCTGTTAATATTAGGGATTATAATGATTATGAAATAGAAATACAAACTCTCCATAATGAATTTGTTTATGGGTTCCCCAATTAAATACACCCAAAATTTAATTGTAAATAACTATATAGAAGGCGGAAAATGAATGGTTATTATCATATAACAAATGTCATTTCTTGCCTGTAATTCCCCATGTCTTCGAAGAGATTATGTGTGAGAAACAGTGGTGTGGTATTGATAATATTTCTACATTTGAAGAAGTATGGAAAATACTACAGACCTTATGATTATTAGGTAATGCATGTCAACAGAAACAATGTCCCAATTATTTACAACCTGGAAGCTTAATGGATTTGGTGATCATATTGCTGCTGAAAGAATAGGCAAAAGGACAACTTAAGCCATTGTCTTCATAAATCTATGAGTCAATTAAGTATGTTTGATAATGCTGATTATATTAGTGTAATAAAGGATGTATTAACAAGAAAATCCTGCATGCAAAAAAACACAGAGAGTTATAGTAGTAGTGTATGGAGATATGTTTGATACTTCATCATTAAATAAAAATAAATCCCATGTGGCAAGAATATCAGAATGTCTAAATAAATATAGGATTTTTAGAAAAGAGGTTAGTTAGCCAATGATAGGCTATTTTTTAAAATGTATTTTTATAAAAAAATTAAAAATTTTACTTTTTATCACACAAAACAAATCCCATGTGGCAAAGATCTAAATAAAATATAGAAGCTGACCAATATGTTTTTAAATCAAAATATTTAGAAAAAGGAGTTAACCAGCCAATAATTAATATGTATAAAATGTATGTTTAGAATTACCATAAAAATGTTTATTTTTTTTGTAAAGAAAAAATAAAAATAAATTCTAGCATTCATATTATTTCAATTATAATTTTGTGACTCGTAAACATAACAACCAAGGTAGCTTCTAATTGTCATTTCACATAGATAAATGTATTTGTAGAATTCTGGAATATATTCAGTACAGAACAGGGGTGGCGAGCTGTTTGCAATGTGATGCCCGAATACGACCGAGAAACATGAGACAGATTGGTGTACAGGAAGCTGGAATTGACATGATGAACTGTGAGCAATTACTTGCAGGAAAACCATCTTATGTTGATTGAAAATAGAATACAGCCTGAAGGCATTAAGTTGACAATAAAATACTTCATTTTTGTCAAAACACCTGCAATATCTGGAAATAAAAAAATAAATAAAAAATAAAAAATGTTTGGTTGTGTTTTCGTACATCGTACACAGATTCAATAAAATGGGGTTGCATATAAATACAACAGTCAGTGTGAAAATTGGGAACACAGAGCAGTATATACTTACTCTACTCCTCCACCTACCTTCAAGACGCACATTTTGGAAGTGAGTTTACAACCCTTTCGAAGGATATTTATAGGATATGGAGCGGCGGGCTGGAGCAATATAACATCAAATGGAATAATCATCAAAAGTAGTATCATCTCCATGTTTTGCCAGCTGGCTAATCAAAAGAGCTTTTACAGGCGTTACCTCTCCTGCAAGTTTGTAAGCGTTCTAAGGTGATCTTGATGACATGCTAGCCCTATCTTTAATAGGCACATTCTCTTGGATCTTGGTAAACACCCAATACTCCATTTAGGTGACATATCCTAAATATATAAAGAGTTAATTTCTTTATGTATGGGAAGTTAACGCATCCATAGAGCGAACTCTCCAACTTTCTTAAAATAGCAAAGGGTTTAAGATCAGGGATTATATAATGATGATATACAAAATACAATAATAGGATACCCACCCACAATACAGCAGCAGTCCACATACGAACCACCCACAATACAGCAGCAGTCCACATACGGACCACCCATAGAGCAACAACCTACATACGGACCACCCACAATACAGCAGCAGTCCACATATGGACCACCCATAGAGCAACAACCTACATACGAACAACCCATAGAGGCTATAGAGAAGCAACATACATATGGACAACCAATCGATCAGCAGCTTACATATGGGCAACCAATTTATCAGCAGCATACATATGGACAACCAATAGAGCAGCAACCACTCATTGAACCCAGAATGAAGAAACCCAGAATGAAGCAGCAGTCCACATACGAATCACAATCCACATATGGACCACCTATAGTGCCACAATCCGGACCACCCATAGTGCCACAGTCCACATCCACATATGGACCACCCATAGTGCCACAGTCCACATCCACATATGGACCATCCATAGTGCCACAGTCCACATCCACATATGGACCACCCATAGTGCCACAGTCCACATCCACATATGGACCACCCATAGTGCCACAGTCCACATCCACATATGGACCACCCATAGTGCCACAGTCCACATCCACATATGGACCACCATAGTGCCACAGTCTACATCTGGACCACCAATAGTGCAACAGTCTACATCTGGACCACCAATAGTGCCACAGTCTACATCTGGACCACCAATAGTACAACAGTCTACGTACAGACCACCTATGAAGCAACAACCTACATACCAACCACCTATGGAGAAACAACCTATATATGGATCACCAATAGAGCAACAACCTGGATTACCAATAAAGCTCAAGATAGAGCAGCTCAATGTAAAACCGATGTTTAATAATAATAAAATTACTCGATGTCACTCCTTACCAAATCCTTATTAAAATTCATTCAGAAGCTTAAATAAATTATCCATCCATTAACTTCAAAAAATTTGTATTTATTATACCCCACATTCAGAAAAAATAAATTATCCATTCATTTTTGTGACAAAAATAAAATGTAATCCGCCTGCCAGCTCCTCACCAATGTTTCAATTTCAATTTATTTTTTATTATTATATATTAACTCTGAACTACGACTAATAACAAAAATAAAATGTAATCTGCCTGCCAGCATTGATAAATAAATACAGTATACTTCAGATTTTTTTTTTTAAAAACTATAAAATCACGATATAATAACTTTACAAAAATACTCAATCTTTTTCATACATATTGGACAATTGGATAATGATGAAATACACATAGAACATACTGCAACATGTGTACAGGGCATAATTACAATATTTCTGTCTTTATTATAACATACTGAACATACGAGAGCATTATATTGAGGAAGAGGGGAAAGAACTGGGGGAGGGGTAACTGGATTACTACGTGGAGGAGAATGAAGTTGTGCTATTTCAAGAGATGATTGATGATTAGGTTGTGCTATTTCAGGAGATGATTGATGATTATTAGGTTGTGCTATTTCAGGAGATGATTGATGATTATTAGGTTGTGCTATTTCAGGAGATGATTGATGATTATTAGGTTGTGCTATTTCAGGAGATGATTGATGATTAGGTTGTGCTATTTCAGGAGATGATTGATGATTAGGTTGTGCTATTTCAGGAGATGATTGATGATTATGATTGATGATTAGGTTGTGCTATTTCAGGAAATGATTGATGATTAGGTTGTGGTTGATTAGGTTGCGCTGTAAGCCTATTGATTTTAGGGAATGTAAACCTAAGCCTATTATTTTCAGGATAAGATGGTAAAGGAGGAATTGATATGTCTGTAGTCCTTCTAGTCCTAGATTGAGCTCTAGCCTCGGTCTCCATAAATTCCAAAACTGCTTCAATACACTTTTCTAGATTATAAAAGGGGACACCACTCTCTTCAAGTTCTTTATAAAGAGAGCGTCTTACATTTTCGGAAGGAAATCCCATGTTTATAACCATCTTTATTATACTATTTTTATTCATTAAATAGGTCATATCATCATCCGATAGATTTACTTGATAAATCTTCTGGGGCTTAACTGCTGAATTATTCTGGGGCTTAACTGCTGAATTGCTTTGTTTGTAAGGAGGAGTTTGATCTTGAACCTGAAAAGAAAGAAAAATAATTAGGGTTGATTTTGTTATTTTAATATTACATTAATTTATAAATATTACTTTTAAATATATTTTACCTACCTTTTTAATAAAATCAGCCTCCTTGCTCAGTAATAAAAATTCACAACTTGAGGACCAACGTGCATGTACATTCCATGGTTCTTCATTTTCCTCCCAATTGTGAAGACCTACGCCACAAGAAAAGCATCGTACCATGTTTAGTATGCCAGTGTAATAAAAACCTGCTTCTGCTAAATCACAGATTGTCAGTCGTTGTTGTTGTATTTCTAGAGGCCAATACTCTAGCCTCCGTTCAGTTTGAAAGCTTTGCAGTCTTGCTTCAAGCGTATTATATTTGCGATAATATGGTGTCCGTGTCTCTTTCTTTTCCATTTCTGGAATTGGAATTATCTGATCTAAAATGCAACTCTGACCCAGGTTGATGTTTGCCGTTGGTTGATTTCTAACGAAGGAACAATGGGGAAAAAGTCTTTGATGTTCTATGAGGGGTGTATCATCCTCTTTCCAATCACCTACGATACCCCTGCAAAAATAACAGGCACAGTGATCTTTTTTTCTGAGATAATAAAAACCCGCAGCTGCTAAATCTTCGGGAGATATCCACAAAGACAGGGG
>NW_024734548.1:105000-117409 GCF_018991925.1 Homarus americanus | reverse complement strand
CGAAGCCACGCATTGCTGGTTACCGGAAATGGTTGTATCTCCGGTAGAACTTATTACCGGTACACCGTCCTGTTACCGCACACCGTTTCAACTCTGTCACTGGTACACTGCCTAACTCATATTATCGGCAACACTGCTCTAACCGCGTTATCGGCAATAACTGCCTTCAAACCATGTTACCGGTACACTGCTCTAACTCCCTGCGCCAATGGTACACTGTTTCTAACTCTTGTCACCGGTACAATCGCTCTAACTCACATGTTATCGGTACACTGCTCTACCATGTTATCGGTGCAACACTGCTCAAACTCATGTTACCGGTACACTGTTTCTAACTCTTTGGCGTTACCGGTACACTGCTCCTGTCACCGGGTGGGGCTGACCGTTGTAATTTCCGCGTTACCGGTACACTGCTCTAACTCATGTTACCGGTACACTGCTTCATCTCAGCGTTACCGGTACACTGCTCTAACCCATGTTACCGGTACACTGTTTAATCCTCATGCTGGTCATCGGCACACTGCTCTAACTCATGCAACCGGCACACTGCTCTAACTCATGTTGTCGGGTAATAATCGCCCAACCACGTTATCAACACCGTCAACTCTGGCGTTACCGGCACACCGTTTCAACTCATGTTACCGGCAATAATCGTTTCTAACTCATGTTACCGGCACACTGCTCCTGTTAATGGCACAATGTTCTAACTCGTTACCGGCACACTGCCCAACTCATGTTATCGATACACCGCTTCCAACTCACGTTATCGGCACACTGCTCTAACTCATGTTACCGGGTACACCGTTTTAACTCATGCTACCGGTACACTGCTCAAACTCTTTGCCACAGGCACACTGCTCTTAAGTCATGTTAAGGCGCACTGTTTAACTTCTGTCACTGCTACACCGCTCTAACCTGGCGTTACCGGATAACTGCTCAAACCTGTCACTGCTACACTGCTCTAACCTACGTTACCGGTACACCGTTTCAACTCTTGTCACTGGTACACTGCTCGAATTCAAGTTGCCGGTACATCTGTTCTAACTCATGTTATCGGCACATCGCCCTGTTGGCCGAACACCGCTCAAACTCCTGTTACCGGCACACACTGCTCTGACTCTTATCACTGGTACACTGTTTAAGTTATGTTACCGGTACACCGTTTCCTAACTTCTGTCACTTCGGTACACCGTTTCCAACTCAGCGTTACCAGCAATAACGTTCCTGTTAATGGCACACTGTTTAACCATGTTACCGGTACACTGCTCGTTACCGGTACACTGTTTGGTCTCATGTTACCGGTACACCGTTTCCACCATGTTACCGGCAATATCGTTTCTAACTCACGCTAATGGCACACTGCCCGTTGCCGGTACACTGTTTAACTCATGTTACCGGCACACTGCCCTGTTACCGGCACACCGTTTCATCCCGGCGTTACCGGCACACTGCTCTGGACTCATGTTAAAGCACACCGCTCATGTTACCGGCACACTGTTTAACTCATGTTACCGGGTACACCGTTCTAACCTGGCGTTACCGGTACACCGTTTCAACCCCTGTCACCGGCACACCGTTTGTCATGTTACCGGCACACTGCTCTAACCATGCCGCCACGGCACACTGCTCTAACTCTTGTCACCGGTACACTGTTTCACCATGTTACCGGCACACCGTTCTAACCTCATGTTACCGGCACATCGTTCTAACTCGCGTTACCGGTACACCGTTTCAACTTCTTGTCACTGGCAACACCGTTTCTAAGTCAAAAGCAATGGCACATCGTTTCTAACTCATGTTACCGGTACACCGTTTCAACTCATGTTACCGGTACACCGTTTCAACTCATGTCACCGGCAATAATATTGCCCTGTTACCGGCAGGGCCACTTTACTCTGTTCTCATGTTATCGGCACACCGTTTCTAACTCATGTTAATGGTACACTGCTTCAACTCGTTACCGGGTACACCGCCCTCGTTACCGGCACACCGTTTCTAACCTGGCGTTACCGGCACACCGCTCTGACTCATGTTAAAGCGCACACCGTCATGTTACCGGCACACTGTTTCTCATCTGGCGTTACCGGTACACTGTTTCTAACCGGCGTTACCGCGTACACTGTTTCAACCCCGTCACTGGTACACTGTTTGGTCATGTTACCGGCAATATCGTTTAACTCATGCTGGCCGGTAACACTGTTTCTAATCTCTGGTTACCGGTGGCGACCGTTTCCAACAAGCCAGCAGGACACCGTTTCCTGTTACCGGTACACTGCTCAGTGATGAGGTGTCAGACCACAGCTACATCTCAGAAATGTCTGTGACTTGGACCCGACATCAGGGCCGGCGTGTATAGGGCCTGCAGGCTGCCCAGGGGTTATAAATCAATTGGTGGCCTCACATGTTGCACGGTGTCTCAACAAATAAGACACACAGTGGAATAAAGGAGCTACTTGCTGCTCCTTTCACTTACACAAGAGACTTACAGTACATTCTTGCATAAGGTTTGCATTCTATTCTCATATTAATTAGACAAAGGAGTAACCCTGGAGCTCAAGTTGTGAGTGCCAAATTACCCAGTTTTATGTCACACGGTTTACTAACGGTAAGCACAGAAAAGTATTCATTTGAAGACATTTTTCCAGGATACAATAACAGTAGTTTTGAAACCCAGACGGACTCACATTGGTGAGGGCAATGGGTGAGACCTTGCTGCCCGATCAGCTCAACCTGACGTCTCCCAATATATAGGACGTCGTAACCCCAGAGAGAGAGAGAGAGAGAGTGTGTTCCAGACCAAGAAGGGCCAGTTATGACGTTCCTGCAGTCTCAAGCTGAGAGAAGCCTGCCGCTATGTAATGAAGTCTCAGTTGCCCATTGACAGAGTGTTGCCACCCCAAAGTGTAACAGTAAAGGAAGGGGGATGTAGAAGTGTGTGATCTCTGAACCCCTAACGATTTATTTTAGTGAAGTGCCTATTTTACCTGTGAGACAGGTTACATTTATAAATGTCATGCTCATTTGGCAACAGTAACAAAACTTCCCATTAATTCCCTTGCTGAACCAGTAAAATAAAGTTGCAACACGCATTGTGTATATATACCACACTTGGTACTGCGCCTGTGTTATTATAATAGCAGCAACATCACACCCCAGACACGCCACCATTTCTCTCTATGGGTCACTTCACGACTATCAAATTCCTGGGCCATTTCTTTCATGTGAGACGGTTCATTACAGCCTAACCATGTTAATGGGTAACACTGTTTATCTGCTACCGGTACACTGCTTCAACTCATGTGCCACGGTACACTGCTTCTAAATTTCATGTTACCTGTACACCGTTTCCAACTTCTTGTCGCTGGTACACTGTTTGAACTCATGTTAATGGCAATACCGTTTCAACTCTGCTGCCGTCGGCAACACTGCCTAACTCATGTTACCGGTACACTGCTCCTGTTACCGGTACACTGCTCTAAACCACGTGTAGTCAGAGGAGGAACGGGGGGTGTGGGGAGGGGAGGAGGAGGGAAGGAGGTAGGAGGGAGGGGTGGTGAGGGAGAGGGGAGGTGGTGTGAGGGGAGGAGGTGGGGGTGAAGGAGGGAGGGAGGTGGGTGGGTGAGGGGAGGGGTGGGGTGGGAGGGAGGGAGGTGGTGGTGAGAGGAGGTGGTGGTGAGGGAGAGGTGGTGGGGAGGAGGGGTAGTGAGGGAGGGGTAGGTGAGGGAGGTGGTGGTGAGGGAGGTGGTGGTGGGAGGAGGTGGTGGTGAGGAGGGGTGGTGGTGAGGAGGGGAGGTTGTGAGGGGAGGGGTGGTGAGGGGAGGTAGGGTGAGGAGGGGTGGTGAGGGGAGGTAGAGGAGGTGTAGAGAGGGAGGGGTGGGTAGGGGAGGGGTGGGTGGGGAGGGAGGTGGTAGGTGAGGGAGGTGGTAGAGGAGGTGGGAGGGAGGTAGTGAGGGAGGTGGTGGTGAGGAGGTGGTGGTGAGGGAGGTGGGTGGAGGGAGGTGGTGGTAATGAGGTGGGTAGTGAGGGGAGGTGGTGGTGAGGGAGGTGGTAGGAGGAGGTAGTGAGGAGGGTAGAGGGGAGGTGGTGGTGAGGGAGGTGGTAGGAGGAGGTGGTAGTGGGAGGAGGTGGTAGTGAGGGGAGGTGGTGGGAGGGAGGTGGTGGTGAGGGAGGTGGTGGTGAGGGGATGGGAGGGAGGGAGGTGGTGGTGAGGAGGTGGTGGGAGGGGAGGTGGTGGTGGAGGAGGTGGTAGGGAGGAGTGGGTAGTGAGGAGGTGGGTAGGGAGGGGAGGTGGTGGTGGGAGGGAGGTGGTGGTGAGGGAGGTGGGAGGGGGGTGGTGGAGGGAGGTGGTGGGTGGGAGGGGAGGTGGTGGTGGATGGAGGTGGGTAGTGAGGAGGTGGTGGGTGAGGGAGGTGGTAGGAGGGAGGTGGGGGTTGTAAGGGGGTGGGTGGGTGGGTGAGGGAGGTGGTAGGAGGGAGGTGGGAGGTGGTGGGTGAGGAGGTGGTGGTGGGGAGGTAGGAGGAGGTAGGGTTAAGGGGGATGGGTGGTGGAGGGAGGTGGTAGGAGAGGGAGGTGGTAGGTGTAAGGGGGATGGTAGGGGTGGGTGAGGGAGGTGGTAGTGAGGAGGTAGGTGATGGAGGTGGTGGTGAGGGAGGTAGTGGAGGGGAGGTAGGAGGGAGGTAGTGGAGGAGGTGGAGGTGAGGGAGGCGGTAGGGTTGTAAGGGGGGGTGGTAGGGTGGTGAGGAGGGTGGGGAGGGAGGTAGGGGGTGGGTGGGGTGGTGAGGAGAGGGGAGGTAGGAGGAGGTGGTGAGGAGGTGGTAGGGAGGGAGGTGGGTAGGGGTGTAAGGGGGTGGGTGGGTGGGGAGGCAGAGGGGAGGTGGTAGTGATGGAGCAGGTGAGGGGAGGTGGTAGGAGGTGGTAGGAGGGAGGTAGTGAGGGAGGTGGTAGAGAGGGGTAGGAGGAGGTGGTGGGTGAGGGGAGGTGGTGGTGGGGAGGTGGTGGGTGAGGGGAGGTGGTGGGAGGGAGGTGGTGGCGAGGAGGAGGGAGGAGGTGGTGGGGAGGTGGTAGTGGAGGGAGGTGGGTAGTGAGGGGAGGTGGTAGTGAGGAGGTGGTAGTGAGGGAGGTGGTAGTGTGAGGGAGGTGGTAGGAGGGAGGTGGGTAGGGTAAGGGGGTGAGTGGCAGAGGGGAGGGTAGAGGAGGAGGCTAGAAAGATGGGAGGTGGTGGTGGAGGAGGTGGGGAGGGAGGTGGTAGGGCAAGGGGGGGTGGGGTGGTGAGGGAGGGTAGTGAGGGAGGTGGTGTGAGGGAGGTGGTAGTGAGGAGGTAGGGTTGTGGGGGTGGGTAGGGGTGTGAGGGGAGGTAGAGAGGAGGTGATGGAGGTGGGTGAGGAGGTGTAGTGAGGGAGGTAGGGGTTGGGGTGGGGTGGGTAGGTGGTGAGGGAGGTGGTAGAGAGGGAGGTGGTAGTGGGATGGGAGGTGGTGGTGAGGGAGGTGGTAGTGAGGGAGGTGGTGAGGAGGTGGTAGTGAGGAGGTGGTAGGTGAGGAGGTGGTAGAAAGAGGAGGTGGTAGGAGGGAGGTGGTGGTGAGGGAGGTGGTGGGAGGAGGTGGTGGGGAGGGAGGTGATGAGAGGGAGGTGGTGGTGAGGAGGGTGTGAGGGAGGTGGGTAGGGAGGGAGGTGGTGGGAGGGAGTGTTAGTGAGGGAGGTGGGTAGGAGGGAGGTGGTAGGAGGAGTGGTGGTGTAGGTGAGGGAGGGTGGTAGTGAGGGGAGGTGGTGGTGGGAGGCAGGGAGGGGAGGTGGGTAGGAGGAGGTGGTAGTGAGGGGAGGTGGTGAGGGAGGTGGTAGTGGGAGGAGGTGGTAGTGAGGGAGGTGGTGGGTGAGGGAGGTGGGTAGGTGAGGGGAGGTGGTAGGAGGGGAGGTGGTGGTGAGGAGGTAGTGAGGGGAGGTGAGGGAGGGTGAGGGAGGTAGTGAGGAGGAGAAGAGGGGAGGTAGTGAGGGAGGTGGTAGTGAGGGAGGGTAGGAGGGGAGGGAGTGAGGGAGGGCAGGAGGGGAGGTGGTAGTGAGGGAGGTGGGTGGTGAGGGCGGTGTTAGTGAGGGAGGTGGTGGTGAGGGGGGGGTGGGTGAGGGAGGTGGTAGTGAGGGAGGTGGTAGTGAGGGGAGGTGGTGGTGAGGGAGGTGGTAGTGAGGGGAGGTGGCAGGAGGGGAGGCAGTGAGGGGAGGTGGAGAGGAGGTGGTAGTGAGGGAGGTGGTGGTGAGGGAGGTGGCAGTGAGGGGAGGTGGCAGTGAGGGAGGTGGCAGTGAGGGAGGTGGCAGTGAGGGAGGTGGCAGTGAGGAGGTGGCAGGAGGAGGTGGTAGTGAGGGAGGTGGTAGGCTGCTTTATTAAACTTCAGCAATAATTCACAACAGCTCTGCATCTTTTACTTATGAAACATTTGTTATCTGAATTGACTTACAGGTGAGAGAACTTTTGAAAGACTTTGAATATACTTAACAAATAGCAAGGAGGATATTATATGGCCTCTGTACCTTGGAAAATTCACAAAACCATTACCGAATGTTTCTTACTTTGGCTAGAAGGAACCAATGAGCAATCAAATTTGGCTATACAGTATTTAGTTGTTTACACCATAACGACAGGAAGAGTTTAGTTATGAATCTTACTTTTAAAACACCGACGCCTGGTTATAATATCTTCAGTAAATCGAAATTAGCTTCTTGACCTCTGACACAAGATCCATCAAGAGGAAATCATGAAAATAGGAAAATATTCAATAAAATTATACAACTGCTCGTCTAGTTCCACCCATGTTAACATTATCACAAAACATAAGAACAACATTTCTCCCATAATGTTTGTAGATGGAAAGAAAATAAGTAAATATCAACAATAACACAAATATCTCATCTCGTCAATAAATGACTTTGGTTTAAGTTTTTGTGCAATAACGAGAAGCACAGGTAACAGTATATTAAACCACCTATATAAATATAAAACCATGTAATTAAACCAAGTCCTATACAGTGTAGTGTTTCATCATCGCCTCATTCGTGTATAAAAACCCATTCAAAAATTATCCTGTTAAGTTAGATATTACATATAATATTAATCACAGTATCAGGTTGTAGGAATTTTATTTCAGTTTAAATTTCACCACTAAAATATTTATCCCATTAGTAAATTATAACTGAAAAAGCTGAATGTTCACTTTAGTTCCGCTAAACATACCTTACCTAACCTAAATACTGTAATTTAAAACATAAGACCATAAATTAGGTTAGGTTAGGTTAGGTTAGGTTAGCTTAGGTTGGGTTTGCTTCATACCTTTCAAAATGGAGTCTTTACTCTGCCAGTGATTCATACTAGCAAAGAAAATTTCTAGTGTGATTTTGTTCTTGCATGAAAAACAAAAATAAAATATTAGACCTTGTTTTGGTAATTCACAGTACATTTTACATCCATACATTGCCTACACCCTACACGTTTTTCCTGCTGTTTATTTAGCCAGTACATTAACAAAAACCTCAAAATATGTACGTGAATGAATAATTTAGCAGTGTAAGTTGTACTGGCTATTTGGCTATTAAAGCTAAAAAAACTATGCACTGTTAGGGCAATGGAGGGCTATCACACTTTGGTGCTTCGACAAAAACTATCACCGAACTAAATGTGGTTTTAGTAAGGTAGGAACCAGTTCATCCCAATTAAAATCAAATACAGATAAGTGATAGTTATTGTCAATTTCACAGAGGAGTAACAGTGTGGAGGTCATGGACTATTTGCCGTTTCCTAATTTTTTGTTTGGGATTTTTTTACACAATTCCAACACGGGCTGCATTAACTAACTTTTCTGTACCTAAAGAGCGCTGCCATAAATCAACTGTTCTCAAATACCCATTCACAGGTGGATGGGCAATTAGTCACTGCATCCCTACTATGACAAAATGTTTCATGAACAAGATCACAGTGTTAGTTTAGTGGCAACTCTATTTTCATCATTTATCTTATAAAATTCTCTAAACCTCTTAATTTCCCCAATTCAACCTTTAATTAAAACAATTTAAAACTTTTAAAATATATGAACAACCTAACATGACCTGGCAAAATCATACTTCCTTTAACTTTCACAAGGTTAGGTTAGGTTAGGTTAGGTTAGGTTAGATTGGTTCGGTGTGCCTGTTTTAAAATCACACAACACTACAGCTGCCACCACGTAATACTGCACTGTAGGTCTGCGATACATTATAAGATACGAAAATTAGTTATCTATTATATCTTAACAAATTAAATGGTTTTAACAGATCTGAAGTATGGGTATAAAAATAAACACCCGGATTACAGGGCATCGAGGGCCTTATGCAAGACTTCAGACTCTTACAAAAAACATTATAATAGTGTGTGACCTATCCTGACCTAACCTATCCTGACCTGACCTATCCTGACCTAAACTAACTAAGGTATGATCATTATGTGGTAGTGATAAGCTTGTCCGTTACCAGAGTTTGGTATGAGCAACCTTCACCCCCTTCCACGTGGTTATGTCATACTTCTGTACCTCCACACTCTAGCGGTGAGGGAACATGATGTGTTCTCTACCTAACTAAACTTTAATTCTTGCCTCATACTATCCATGGATAGACACTGTACAGTAATTTCCAGAATATTCTGAGAAACTTTTTCCAGTACACAGAAAAATTCCGGAGATGTGGATTTCCCGGGTTTGGGAGAGTCACCTCGTTACCCGGAAATCTCTCATCCCCGGAAGAGCTCTACACCAATTGTTCTGGCTAATGGGGATATCATTGTACAGTCAGTCTGATTTTCTGGCGTTAATATTAAACTAGTACAGTACAGTATTATGTGAGTAAAACAAAGATTTATAACTTAAACAACAATCTGAAGAGCTTAAGAATGCAAACACCTAAACTCAAAATTGGAACCTGGATTGTGAGGATACTGGTGAGAAGTACTGGACACAAATGTTTGCAGGAAGTTGAAAAAGGTTGCAGAGGAACAATTTCAGATTATGTAAACCAAGATGGACAGGTTGAAATAGTCAAAGTGGGGAAGAATGTCTCATTATGTATTCAGGTGGTGAAAAGCATGATAGTTGTACAGTATAAAGGGATACTGGGCAGCAGTAGATAGAGTTCTCTGCATCGAGATTAATGCAGTTAACAATGATTCAGGATTATGCACCAACAAAAAGTTTTACGATAATGTAATTATACAGTATAAGTAGGTAAGGTATAGCTACATGG
The DNA here is from genome assembly GCF_018991925.1 of Homarus americanus. Lineage (NCBI taxonomy): Eukaryota > Metazoa > Arthropoda > Malacostraca > Decapoda > Nephropidae > Homarus > Homarus americanus. Next base: position 108,159 of record NW_024734548.1, on the reverse strand, counting down.
ATTACATAACAGAAAGAAAAAGTTTGCTATGTTTTGTAAAGAAAACAAATTAATTACGGTACAATACTACAAATTTAACGTTTCAAGATCACCCAAGACATGCAAGATAAAAATATTGCAAAAAAAAAAAATCTTATTAAAAGAAAAATTTGCAAACTCTGACTCTCAAACTAAGACCCACTCAAGGACAAACTTTGTGTCACTGTTCCATGTTTGTTGAGTGAAACTAAAACTAAAGAAACTAAGATTAAAACAATGGACAAAGTTAGATGGAATCTGACAAGTGTGTGTGTGTGCAGTTCAAGAGGCCTGGCAGCTTATTAAGGACAGTGTGGATATTGTTCATTGAGTATTAAAGCCACTACAACACAAGACACTGAATCTGGCACTGAATTCAACAACCTTCATTTCCTCAACTGTATAGTAGGAAGCACAAACCAGCACCACTTAAGACAGGAGGAAACAAGTTGAACAACAATATTATAAGCAAATAAAAAATATTAATATTAAATAAAAAAACTAAAAGGCTAACCAGGATTATAAATAAATACACAAGTACAGCAACAGACACAGACTAAAGATAACCTAAACAAAATACAAAGGAAAACAGGATGACAGGAAAAAATTAAATAAATCCTCAAAAAGCTAAATGAATAAGGAAATACAGATAATAAATTGGGAAGAACAATAGTCAAGAAGTAAAAGAAATGGAATGAGTCAGTGAAATTATTGCACAGTGTTAATAATAAAATACAGGAAAACAACTGCAAAAAAACATTATACTAAAAAATTTCGGAACAATTAATTGAGGCATTGAACAAAAAACCAGACTTGTGATGTTATCAAAATTCATCATAATTTATACAATAGACAGAAGTGGTATTAATTTTGTGACTGTTAGATTATTTCCAACCAAGAAGACAGCTCACTGACATCAAGAAACAATATTTATCTCAAGTATAAAACAGAAGCCTTAAAATATACCATAAGTTTAGTACAATTGATTCGATAAGTCACACACAATGTTTTAATTGACTCTGAGTTAAAGGTTACAGCACAGAAAGAGTTATCTAATCACAATACATTTTGAAAGTTAAGAAGAATGTGGAATGTATCTCTGGTTTAAAATGTTTAAGATATGTGCTTTAGAGACTCAAATTACATAATCTATATTGAGTAATTAGGAGAAGGCTTTAGTAAGGTAGATACAGTATTTCTAATGGAAGTACTGTATTAAAACTCTAACAAGAACTAGTATCATTTTGTTGTTGCGTTGATAGTAACTCACCAGTTGGATCAGCATTAAACATGGCGTTAGAGAGCATTATATAATACAATATCTGTTGAGAATTATTATTAAGGAATATTTAATGGTGAATTACTTTTAACCATTAGTATGTTGCTTTTACTGCACATACTGAAGAGCTCTAACAATGACTAGTCAACAGATGAGTGGAAAAAGATGAAGAAAATTAATTAACTTAATACTCTAAAAGAAATAAATGTTATAGTTTTTGTCAGTTTAATAATAAATCGGCAAATAAAAATAAAAAGAGCAGCTGGAGACACAAACAATGAAGGGAGATGTGTACAGTTTGTGTTGTCTAACGTAAGCTGTAATGGCAGAGGTGATAAACTAATTAACAATAGGTCTAGCAGACAGCCTCTTGAGAACAACTTAAATACATTATGTGGTCAGGATTATTGTATGGGTAAGGAGTTTAGGTTAAGTTAGGTTAATTATATTAAATTAGGTTAGCTTCAGTAGATTAAGTTAAGTTAATTATATTAGGTTGAGTTACGTTAATTAGGTTAGGTTAGGTTCAGTAGATTAACAGGGAGGTACTATCGCCTGGGAAGATATTGGAAGCATAATGTGTTGTCTAATGGTAGACCCTGCTGCCATATATATGACCAAGTCCCAGGTTACTGATCTGACTTTCTGCCTCATTTACACACAATTGCAGGGTCTCAATTGTTTCTCTTACCATTGACAACACAACATACATATATTGTTTCTCAATTTTGATCTTTTTTTATTTTTTATTTCTTTATGGTTCTATATTATTATTATTATTATTATTACATCCCCAGGCCCCGATGTGGGACAGTGACCTGTGCCCGGGTGTGCTAATCCCCGTAAGAAAAAAAAAAAGTAAAATAAATAAATAGATTACGTTAATTATATTTGATTAGGTTATTTTAATTAGTCTCATTTGTACTTGTGTGACTTATTTTCACTGATAATTCTGTTATTCTTATTGTAAAAATAATATTGGCTCATGTTATTCAATTTTATCTCTTACTCAAAGTACTAACCTAAATTTATTCCACTTTCTTCATTTAACTACGATAATAATAAATGATTTCCATCAACATTATTTTCAACACTCCTATAACTTTTTCCCTTTAACTCACTACTAAATACAGTATAATATCCTACAGGTTTACCACACACCTTTAATAAGAACGTCGCATGAGGTAGGCAGTTGGAGGAATAATTAAACTTGCAGAGACGCCAATTTTCCTCTCCCCGAGAGCTGTCGCAAGTGAAGGTGGCATGACGGTGAGGGTCGTTATTTATCACTGTACAATGACAATGTACTGATTCCACGACACTAATATCACGTAATAATAAGAGTAAACTATATATTGTCTCGTAGTATCAAGCGTTAATGGCATATCGCAGTAATTATCGGCCGTTGAAGCCAAAAATGTTCAGTCAGGACACACCGCTTCCGTGTTTTCTTTCCCTTAAAGCACCTGGCCCCTCCCCGGGTCCCACCTCCTGCAAGGTAGATGTCTCCTGATTGGCTGACAGCTGGAGGATCTCCATGAAGTTATTCCAGGAAAACCAACATATGAAAAAATTACATACTACAATGTAAAAATTATACATTATTTACCACTAAAATTACATATAGCACTTACGGAATCACAAAATACTTAATATCTCATAATTTCTGTATTTTATAAAAGAAATAAGATGGCAGGAACCTATAATTAATATTAATACATACAAACCTTTAAACGTCCACTGTTGGTATTCCTGATTTAACTCACCCCTGAAACTCCACAACTGATTCTTGTTTCCTTTACTCATTGTCGACTCGGTCTAAATATCTCTCTTGATCAACTTTGCGTATAACTGGCAGGATA
>NW_024734548.1:60000-97500 GCF_018991925.1 Homarus americanus | reverse complement strand
TAGACTTAACGTTCACCAGCCTTCCCTCCTCCACCCCTGACAACACACTTATGGGCTTCGCCAGACTAACGTTCACCAACCTTCCTCTCACCCCTATTGAGCACACTTATGGAAGCTACGCCAGACTAACGTTCACCAGCCTTCCCTCCTCCACCCCACAATGACACACTTATGGAAAGCTACGCCAGACTAACGTTCCACCAGCCTTCCCTCCTCCACCCCACAATGACACTTATGGAGCTACGCCAGACTAACGTTCACCAGCCTTCCTCCACCCCTGACAACTTACACCTGGAAGCTTCCATGAACAGTTCACCAACCTTCCCTCCTCCACCCCACAATGACACACCTTATGGAACTCCTTGAACTAACGTTCACCAACCTTCCCTCCCCTCCACCCCCTGTGACACACTTATGGAAGCTACGCCAGACTAGCGTTCACCAGCCTTTCCCTCCACCCCTGACAACTTTTACTTATGGAAGCTACGCCAGACTAACGTTCACCAGCCTTCCTCCTCCCACCCCACAATGACATACACTTTTAAGCTACGCCTGACTAACGTTCACCAGCCTTCCCTCCTCCACCCCTAATGACACACTTGGAAGCTACGCCAGACTAACGTTACCAACCTTCCCTCCACCCCACAATGACACACTTATAGAGCCCACGCCAGACTAACGTTCCTGCCTTCCTCCCTCCCACCCCCAATGACATACTTTAAGCTTCCACGCCCAAGACTATCGTTCACCAGCCTTCCCTCCTCCACCCCACAATGACACACTTATGGAAGCTACGCCAGACAACGTTCACCAGCCTTCCCTCCTCCACCCCCCTGTGACACCTTATGGAAGCTACACCAGACTAACGTTCTGTGCTTCCCTCCACCCCCCACAATGACACCTTATGGGACTACGCCAGACTAACGTTCTGTAGCCCTCCACCCCTGACACACTTATGGAAGCTACGCCAGACTAACGTTCACCAACCTTCCCTCCTCCACCCCACAATGACACACTTATGGAAACTACATGAATAACGTTCTGTGCTTCCCTCCACCCCACAATGACACACTTATGGGCTTCCGCCAGACTAACGTTCGCCAGCCAACCCCTCCACCCCCACAATGACACACTTATGGAAGCTTCACGCCAGACTAACGTTCACCAGCCTTCCCTCCTCCACCCCACAATGACACACTTATGGAAGCTACATGAATTCGCATTCTCCAGCCTTCCCTCCACCCCACAATGACATACTTTAGCTACGCCCTGACTAACGTTCCTCAGCCTTTCCTCCACCCCTGACAAACCTTACACTTATGGAAGCTTCGCCAGACTAACGTTCACCAGCCTTCCCTCCACCTGTGTGACATACTTTAGCTACGCCTGACTAGCATTCATAAGCCAACTTTCCTCCACCCACAATGACACACTTATGGGCTTCACGCCAGACTAACGTTCGCCAACCTTCCTCCTCCACCCCTGACGACACACTTATGGAAGCTACGCCAGACAACGTTCGCCACCTTCCCTCCACACCCCAATGACACACTTATGGAAACTACGCCAGACTAACGTTCGCCACCCTTCCCTCCACCTATTGACCTTATGGAAGCTACGCCAGACTAACGTTCACCAGCCTTCCCTCCTCCACCCCTGGCCAAGCCTACCTTATAGGCTTCTACGCCAGACTAACGTTCGCCAACCTTCCTCCTCCACCCACAATGACAACCTTACCTTATGGAAGCTACGCCAGACTAACGTTCATACCTTCCTCCACCCCTGACCAGCACTTATGGAAGCTACATGAACTAACGTTCCATACCCTTCCCTCCACCCCCAATGACACATATGGAAGCTACGCCAGACTAACACGTTCACCCTTCCCTCCTCCCACCCCACAATGACACACTTATGGAAGCTACGCCAGACTAACGTTCACCAGCCTTCCCTCCTCCACCCCACAATGACACACTTATGGAAGCTACGCCAGACTAACGTTCGCCACCCTTCCCTCCACCCACAATGACACACTTATGGGCTTCACGCCAGACTAACGTTCGCCAGCCTTCCCTCCACTATTGACACACTTATGGAAGCTACGCCAGACTAACGTTCACCAACCCTTCACCCACAATAGCTTACCCTTATGGGAAGCTACGCCAGACTAACGTTCACCAGCCTTCCCTCCCTCCACCCAATGACACACTTATATGGAAGCTACGCCAGACTAACGTTCTTCACCTTCCCTCCACCCACAATGACACACTAGCTACGCCAGACATTAACGTTCGCCAACCTTTCCTCCACCCCACAATGACACACTTAGCAAACTACGCCAGACTAACGTTCTGGCCTTCCCTCCTCCACCCACAATGACACACTTATGGAAACTACACGCCAGACTAACGTTCACCAGCCTTCCTCCCCTCCACCCCACAATGACACACTTTAAGCTACGCCAGACTAACGTTCACCAGCCTTCCCTCCCTCCACCCCTACAGCGAAGCTTGCCACACTTATGGAAGCTACGCCAGACTAACGTTCACCAGCCTTCCTCCTCCACCCCTGGCCAACACACTTATGGAAGCCACGCCAGATAACGTTCACCAGCCTTCCCTCCACCCCACAATAAAACACACTTATAGAGCTTCACATAGACTAACGTTCACCAACCTTCCTCCTCCACCCTGTGAAGCACACTTATAGGCTACGCCAGACTAACGTTCACCAGCCTTCCCTCCCTCCACCCCTGTGACACACTTAGCTACGCCAGACTAACGTTCACCAGCCTTCTGCCAACAGTAGCGTTGTTCCATGGTACAAATAAGTGAGACATCAAGACATGGGAGAGAGAGAGACAGTGAGAGATCGTGTGGCTCAGTGAGAGACATGAGTAGCGCGTGTGAGGAGACTTGAGTGGTAAGGCGCCTGACGCATTCTCAAAGGTTCGTAGAGTAACTTTAGTCGTAAGTGATGGTGTGAGAACGTATCTAACGAGACACACACACACACACACACACACACACACACACACACACAGAAGGACGGACATATTTTTTATTTTTGTTTTTCGTTAAGGAAAAACAAGGGAAAAAGGCAACAGCGATTTTGTTTTTGTTTGGGGAGAATTGGAAGCAAAGGGGAGAGGAGAGGGGGGGGTGAAGGGAAGGTGGGAGGTAGGGAAGGAGGTTAAACAAAGTGGAGAGAGGGAGGGAGAGGATGAGGGAGAGGTGGGAGACGGAGAGGGGAAGGAAGGAGGAGAAGGACTCGTGTATGAGACAAAAAAGGTGTCAAGGATATTAAAGCAGATGAAATATGAAGGAGGAGGAGGACTAGGAGAGGGATGAGAAGGAGAGGGAGGAGAAGGAGTAGGAAGAGGAGAAGGAGGAAGAGGAGAAGGAGGGAGAGGAGAGGGAGGAGAAGGATGAGGATATTGTAGTTGGTGAGTTAGGAGATGAAGATTTCAGAATAAGAGGTAAGCTGAAGTGGTAGAGTCAAGTGGTAGGAGAGAAGAGAAAAAAAAAGAGAGAGAGAGAGAGAGAGAGAGAGAGAGAGAGAGAGAGAAGGGCAAGTCGGATTAGGGTTCAACGAAGATGTTAAATAAGTTAAATAAAGAGTTATTAAGTGAAACATGACGTAATAAATAAGTTAAGTAAGTTGAACAAAGGGTTAAGTAAGTTAAACAAAGAGTTAAGTAAGTTAAACAAAGAGTTAAGTGTTAAAACAAAGAGTTAAGTAAGTTGAACAAAGATAAGGTTCAAAGAGTTAAGTAAGTTAAACAAAGAGTTAAACAAAGAGTAAGGTTGAACAAAGAGTTAAGTAAGTTAAACAAAGAGTTAAGTAAGTTAAACAAAGAGTTAAGTAAGTTAAACAAAAGAGTTAAGGTTGAACAAGGAGTTAAGTAAGTTAAACAAAGAGTTAAGTAAGTTAAACAAAGAGTTAAGTAAGTTAAACAAAGAGTTAAGTAAGTTAAACAAAGAGTTAAGTTAAACAAAGAGTTAAGGTTAAACAAAGAGTTAAGTAAGTTAAACAAAGAGTTAAGTTAAACAAAGAGTTAAGTAAATTAAACAAAGAGTTAAGTGAAACAAAGAGTTAAGTAAGAACAAAGAGTTAGAAGTTAAACAAAGAGTTAAGTGTTGAACAGAGTTAAGTAAGTTAAACAAAGAGTTAAGTAAGTTAAACAAAGAGTTAAGTGTTGAACAAAGAGTTGTAAACAAAGAGTTAAGTGTTAAACAAAGAGTTAAGTAAGTTAAACAAAGAGTTAAGTAAGTTGAACAAAGAGTTAAGGTTAAACAAAGAGTTAAGGTTAAACAAAGAGTTATAAGTTAAACAAAGATATAAGTTAAACAAAGAGTTAAGTAAGTTAAAACAAAGAGTTAAGTAAGCTAAACAAAGAGTTAAGAAAGTTAAACAAAGAGTTAGAAGGAACAAAGAGTTAGAAGGAACAGAGTTAAGTAAGTAAACAAAGATTTAAGTAAATTAAACAAAGAGTTAAGTAAGTTAAACAAAGAGTTAAGTTAAACAAAGAGTTAAGTAAGTTAAACAAAGAGTTAAGTGAAACAAAAGATAAGTGTTAAACAAAAGAGTTAAGTAAGTTAAAACAAAGAGTTAAGTAAGTTAAACAAGAGTTAAGTGTTAAAAGAGTTAAGTAAGTTAAACAAAGAGTTAAGTGTTAAACAAAGAGTTAAGTTTAAACAAAGAGTTAAGTAAATTAAACAAAGAGTTAAGTGAAACAAAGAGTTAAGTGTTAAACAAAGAGTTAAGTGTTAAACAAAGATAAGTGTTGAACAAAGAGTTATGTAAGTTAAAACAAAGAGTTAAGTAAGCAACAAAGAGTTAAGTAAGTTAAACAAAGAGTTAAGTAAGTTGAACAAAGAGTTGAGAAACAAAAGATAAGTAAATTAAACAAAGAGTTATAAGTTAAACAAAGAGTTAAGGAAACAAAGAGTTAAGTAAGTTAAACAAAGAGTTATGAAACAAAGAGTTAAGTAAGTTAAACAAAGAGTTAAGTAAGTAAACAAAGAGTTAAGTAGATGAACAAAGAGTTAAGTAAGTTAAACAAAGAGTTAAGTAAGTTAAACAAAGAGTTAAGTAAGTTAAACAAAGAGTTAAATAAATTAAACAAAGAGTTAAGTAAGTTAAACAAAGAGTTAAGGGAAACAAAGAGTTAAGTAAGTTAAACAAAGAGTTAAGGAAAAAAGATATAAGTTAAACAAAGAGTTAAGTAAGTTAAACAAAGAGTTAAGTGTTGAACAAAGAGTTATAAGTTAAACAAAGAGTTAAGAAATAAACAAAGAGTTAAGGTTAACAAAGAGTTAAGTAAATTAAACAAAGAGTTAAGTAAGTTAAACAAAGAGTTAAGTAAGTTAAACAAAGAGTTAAGTAAGTTAAACAAAGAGTTAAGGAAACAAAGAGTTATAAGTTAAACAAAGAGTTAAGTGAAACAAAGAGTTAAGTAAGTTAAACAAAGAGTTAAGTAAGTTAAACAAAGAGGTAAGGAACAAAGAATAAGTTAAAACAAAGAGTTAAGTAAGTTAAACAAAGAGTTAAGTAAGTTAAACAAAGAGTTAAGTAAATTAAACAAAGAGTTAAGTAAGTTAAACAAAGAGTTAAGAAAGAGTTAAGTATAAACAAGATATAAGTTAAAAAAAGAGTTAAGTGAAACAAAGAGTTAAGTGTTAAACAAAGAGTTATAAATTAAACAAAGAGTTAAGGTTAAACAAAGAGTTAAGTATAAACAAAGAGTTATGAAACAAAGATAAGTTAAACAAAGAGTTAAGAGTTAAACAAAGAGTTAAGGAAACAAAGAGTTAAGTAAGTTAAACAAAGAGTTAAGTAAGAAACAAAGAGTTAAGTAAATTAAACAAAGAGTTAAGTAAGTTAAAACAAAGAGTTAAGGAAACAAAGAGTTAAGTAAGTTAAACAAAGAGTTATGAAACAAAGAGTTAAGTAAGTTAAAAAAAGAGTTAAGTAAGTGAAAGAGTTAAGTTAAAACAAAGAGTTAAGTAAATTAAACAAAGAGTAAGTAAGTTAAACAAAGAGTTAAGTGTTAAACAAAGAGTTAAGTAAGTTGAACAAAGAGTTAAGTGAAACAAAGAGTTAAGTAGGTTAAACAAAGAGTTAAGGTTAAACAAAGAGTTAAGTTAAACAAAGAGTTAATTAAGTTAAACAAAGAGTTAAGTGAAACAAAGAGTAAGTTTAAACAAAGAGTTAAGTAAGAAACAAAGAGTTAAGTAAGTTGAACAAAGAGTTAAGTAAGTTAAACAAAGAGTTAAGTAAGTTAAACAAAGAGTTAAGTAAATTAAACAAAGAGTTAAGTGTTAAACAAAGAGTTAAGTTAAACAAAGAGTTAAGTAAGTTAAACAAAGAGTTATGAAACAAAGAGTTAAGTAAGTTAAACAAAGAGTTAAGTAAGTTAAACAAAGAGTTGAAGTTGAACAAAGAGTTAAGTAAGTTAAACAAAGAGTTAAGTAAGTTAAACAAAGAGTTAAGTAAATTAAACAAAGAGTTAAGTAAGTTAAACAAAGAGTTAAGTTAAACAAAGAGTTAAGTAAGTTAAACAAAGAGTTAAGTAAATTAAACAAAGAGTTAAGTAAGTTAAACAAAGAGTTAAGTTAAACAAAGAGTTAAGTAAGTTAAACAAAGAGTTAAGTGAAACAAAGAGTTAAGTAAGTAAACAAAGAGTTAAGTAAGTTAAACAAAGAGTTAAGTTAAACAAAGAGTTAAGTAAGTTAAACAAAGAGTTAAGTAAGTTGAACAAAGAGTTAAGTAAGTTAAACAAAGAGTTAAGTAAGTTAAACAAAGAGTTAAGTAAATTAAACAAAGAGTTAAGTAAGTTAAACAAAGAGTTAAGTTAAACAAAGAGTTAAGTAAGTTGAACAAAGAGTTATTAAGTGAAACAGGAGTTATTAAGTAAACAAGACCGGAGCTATTAATTGGAGCAGTAAAGACCAAAGTTCTAGGTGCCACGAGGACGTTGGCTACGGCCATCTAATTTCCCCCGAGTGTATTTAGCTCCAATTAAATCGCTCAGGCTAGTTCACTCCCACAAGTCACAGTGAACGGCACTTATCGGGAGGCGGGCTTATTCCTCACTTAACCCAACGTACTGTAAACCCAGCATATTGTAAACTCAACATATTGTAAACCCAACATATTGTAAACCCAACATATTGTAAACCCAGCATATTGTAAACCCAGAATATTGTAAACCCAGCATATTGTAAACCCAACATATTGTAAACCCAACATATTGTAAACCCAGCATATTGTAAACCCAGCTTATTGTAAACCCAGAATATTGTAAACCCAACATATTGTAAACCCAGCTTATTGTAAACCCAGAATATTGTAAACCCAGCATATTGTAAACCCAACATATTAAAACCCAACATATTGTAAACCCAACACATTGTAAACCCAACATATTGTAAACCCAACATATTGTAAACCCAACATATTGTAAACCCAACATATTGTAAACCCAGCATATTGTAAACCCAACATATTGTAAACCCAACATATTGTAAACCCAACATATTGTAAACCCAACATATTTTAAACCCAGCATATTGTAAACTCAACATATTGTAAACCCAGAATATTGTAAACAACATATTGCAACCCAACATATTGTAAATTCAACATATTGTAAACCCAGCATATTGTAAACCCAACACTAGAGACCTATAAAACAGAAACCACTTGAACATCCACTAGAAACCACTTGAGTGCCAACAGAACGCACATGAGCGCCACTAGAAACCACTTGAACGCCAGTAGAAACCACTTGAACGCCACTAGCAGCCACCGAACGCCACTAGAATTCACCAGACGCCACTAGAAACCACTTGAACGCCAACAGAAACCACTTAAACGCCACTAGAACACACCAGAGCACCACTAGAGACCTTGAACACCGTTAGAAGCGAATTGAGCGCCACTAGAAATCACTTGAGCGTCACTAGAAGCCACTGATCGCCACTAGAAACCACTGAACGCCACTAGAAACCACTACAGCGCAACTAGAGCTGTTAAAAATCATTTGAGCGCCCCTAAAAATCACCAGAGCGACACTAAAGACCTTAAAAACAGCTTAAAACCACTTGAACGCCACTAGAAACCACATGAGCGACCCCTAGAACTGGGGCCAAAATAACCCACACGAGCGCCAATGGAGTCATTGAACACTGTTGAAAACCACGATGAACACCACTAAAACCACTTGACCGCCTACACAAGTGAGAACGCCAACTGAACAGCGAGTCGAGGCAAAGGTTCCTTGTTTGACAGATGGTGCGATTAGGCCAGCTGGTAGGGATCTTATAAAGCCAGCTGGTAGAGTTAGGCAAACTGGTAGGGTTGGCCAGCTGGTAAAAGGATTAGGCCAGCTGGTAGAAGGATTAGCCAGCTGGTGAAGGATTAGGCCAGCTGGTAGAAGGATTAGGCCAGCTGGTAGAAGGATTAGGCCAACTGGTAGAAGGATTAGACCAGCTGGTAGAAGGATTAGGCCAGCTGGTAGAAGAATAAGCCAGCTGGTAGAAGGATTAGGCCAACTGGTAGGATGAAGCCAACTGGTGAAGGATTAGGCCAGCTGGTAGAAGGATTAAAACCAGCTGGTAGAAGGATTAAGCCAGCTGGAAGGATAGATTGGTGAAGGATTAGGCCAGCTGGTAGAAGGATTAGGCCAGCTGGTAGAAGGATTAGGCCAGCTGGTAGAAGGATTAGGCCAGCTGGTAGGGATTAGGCCAGCTGGTAGAAGTTAGGCCAACTGAGAAGGATTAGGCCAGCTGGTGAAGGATTAAGCCAGCTGGTAGAAGGATAAGGCCAGCTGGTAGAAGGATTAAGCCAGCTGGTGAATCTTGTTTACACACACACACACACACACACACACACACCAGTAGGACCTATAGGAGGCGTGGTTGGCACTGTACTCAACCACCATTTTATAGCTGGGTGGTTTACAGTGCCGGGGATCGAACCAGTGATCCTTAGGAGAGGAGTCGAGTGAAAAGATAGATAAACAATACAATTAAATAGAAAGTGATAAACGAGAATGACAATGAGAGATTAATGACTGCTTTCTTTGATTGCGATGAAGTGTAAGGTCCTCGTACTCAAGGGTTAAAGCCATCGCACTCAGGGTTAACACCGTACTCAAGGGTTAAACCTATCGTACTCAAGGGTTAAAGCCACCTATAAAAGGGTTAAAGCCACCGTACTCAGGGTTAAAGCCACCGTACTCAAGGGGTTAAACCACCGCATACACAAGGGTTAAAGCCACCGTACTAAGGGTTAAAACCACCGGGGTTAAGCCACCGTACACAAGGGGTTAAACCACGCGCTCGGGGTTAAACCACAGTACCTCAAGGGTTAAAAGCCACCGTACTCAAGGTTAAAGCCACCGTACTCAAGGGGTTAAAGCCACCGTACACAAGGGGTTAAAGCCACCGTACTCAGGGTTAAAGCCACCGTACTCAGGGTTAAAGCCACCGTACCAGGGGTTAAAACCTTCAAGGGTTAAAACCATATTACAACAAAATTGAACTTAGAATATATGGAATATTCATCTTTACGTCATAGCTTAAGTGAGTCAGTCAACACGTTCTCACAGCTTAACTTACGATGAAAAAATCTGACTTAGGAATTTCCGTTCTTTATGTCTTCAGAATCGTAATGGGGACGCTTCAGATATCTGAGGCAAATATTTAGAGGAAACATGAGTGTGAGTGAACCAAAAATATAGAGGTGTGTGAGGTAGGAGGGAGGGGGTGAAGGGTGGGGGAGGGGGTAGAGGTGGGGAGGGAGGAAGGTCTCTCTCTCTCTCTCTCTCTCTCTCTCTCTCCCACCTGGAGGAGTTAGGCTGGCTAAAAATAATTTGCCAGGAAATTAATGGTCAAAGTTAGACGTCTACACTACAACCTTATTATGGCTCTACCCCCTTCTTCCTCTTGCCCTTCCATTGCCCCTTCTTGCCCTTCTTCTCCTTCACTTCCCTCTTGCCCTTCTCTTATCCCTCGTACCGACATTGTCATTTTTGCATCTCTTATCTTATACTCTTTCCTTCCATTGCCCTTCTTGTCTTCCCCCTCTCCCTTTCTAACTCCCTCCCCCTCCCCCTCCCCCCCCCTCCCCCCCTCCCCCCTCCCCCTCCCCTCCCCCCCCCGCTGTCTCCCTGAAATTTATGTTTGTTTTCTCGTCACTTTTTCATCCTGCAGGACATATGGTATTCCTGAGGCTCAGCTGCCCACACACACACACACACACTTATGACCCACCTGTTGTACACCTGTCCATGACCCACCTGTTGTTACCTGTCACGGCCCACCTGTTGTCACCTGTCCATGACCCACCTGTTGTCACCTGTTCATGACCCACCTGTTGTCATACATCCCTGTTGTCACTGTTCATGACCCACCTGTTGTCTGTCATGACCCACCTGTTGTCACCTGTTTGACCACCAGTTGTCACCTGTCCATGGCCCACCTGTTGTCACCTGTCCATGACCCACCTGTTGTCACCTGTTTATGATCCACCTGTTGTCACCTGTCCATGACCCATCTGTTGTCACCTGTTCATGACCCACCTGTTGTCACCGTCCATGGCCCTGTTTCACCTGTCCATGACCCACCTGTTGTCACCTGTTTATGATCCACCTGTTGTCACCTGTTCATGACCCACCTGTTGCTGTCCCCACTGTCACCTGTTCATGACCCACCAGTTGTCACCTGTTCATGACCCACCTGTTGCCTGTTCATGACCCACCTGTTGTCACCTGTCCATGACCCACCTGTTGTCACCTGTCCATGGCCCTGTTGTCACCTGTCCATGACCCACCTGTTGTCACCTGTTTATGATCCACCTGTTGTCACTGTCGCCCGCCCGGCCACCTGTCCCAGCCCATGCCTGTTCCCCCTGTTGTCACCTGTTCATGACCCACCTGTTGTCCTGTCCAGCCCACCTGTTGTCCTGTCCATGACCCACCTGTTGTCACTGTTCCAGGCCCACCTGTTGTCACCTGTCCATGACCCACCTGCTGTCACCTGTCCATGGCCCACCTGTTGTCCTGTCCATGACCCACCTGTTGTCACCTGTTTATGATCCACCTGTTGTCACCTGTTTCATGACCCACCTGTTGTTACCTGTCCATGACCCACCTGTTGTCACCTGTTCATGACCCTAGTTGTCACCTGTTCATGACCCACCTGGTTACCTGTCCACGACACCTGTTGTCACCTGTCCATGCCACCTGTTGTCCTGTTCATGACCCACCTGTTGTCACCTGTTCATGACCCACCTGTTGTCACCTGTCCATGGCCCACCTGTTGTCACCTGTCCATGACCCACCTGTTGTCACCCTGTTCATGACCCACCTGTTGTCACCTGTCCATGACCCCTGTTATCACCTGTTCATGACCCACCTGTTATCACCTGTTCATGATCCACCTGTTGTCACCTGTCCATGACCCACCTGTTGTCACCTGTCCATGACCCACCTGTTGTCACCTGTCCATGACCCTGTTGTCACCTGTTCATGACCCACCTGTTGTCACTGTCCATGACCCACCAGTTGTCCACCTGTTCGCACCCTCCTGTTGTTACCTGTCCATGACCCACCTGTTGTCACCTGTCCATGACCCACCTGTTGTCACCTGTCCATGACCCACCTGTTGTCACCTGTTCATGACCCATGTTGTCACCTGTTCATGACCACTGTTGTCACCTGTCCATGACCCACCTGTTATCACCTGTTCATGATCCACCTGTTGTCACCTGTCCATGACCCACCTGTTGTCACCTGTCCATGACCCACCTGTTGTCACCTGTCCATGACCCACCTGTTGTCACCTGTTCATGACCCACCTGTTGTCACCTGTCCATGACCAGTTGTCACTGTTCATGACCCTCCTGTTGTTACCTGTCCATGACCCACCTGTTGTCACCTGTCCATGACCCACCTGTTGTCACCTGTCCATGACCCACCTGTTGTCACCTGTCCATAGCCCACCTGTTGTCACCTGTCCACCAACCTGTTGTCACCTGTCCATGACCCACCTGTTGTCACCTGTCCATGACCCACTGTTGTCACCTGTCCATGGCCCACCTGTTGTCACCTGTTCACCCCAGCCCACCTGTTGTCACCTGTCCATCAATACCTATTTACATGCTCATCTAAATTCAGTTTTCTCACCTGATCAAGTACAACAGGTGTCAAGGCCAACTAATTAAGTCAACAAATTAGCTCTTCACCTGTGTTTCAGTGTATATAGCTGAGCTGAGGTTAGGTTAGGTTAGGTTAGGTTAGGTTAGGTTAGCTAAGTTATGGACGATGGTTTAAACTGACAGCTGCATTTATTTTATTTTCGGAGTTTTTAATCCATCTTCCTCAAAGGGTTAAATAATTGTTAATCAAAGGGTTAAACCATCATGGTGCTGTGTTAAGGCATGATCCTCAAAGGGTTAAAACGGTCACCTCTTTACCTATCTGTTACCCCCCCTCTGTCTCCCTCATCACCCTCTATACAGCTAATAGCTTAGCATAACTAGCAACCCTACTCTTCTTCCCTAACCTAACCTAACCCTAACCCTAACCCTTACCTCATCCTTCTCACCGCCTCATAACAGGGAGTGAAGATGGCAGCCTTAAGCCGCCTCTTGACCTGACGAAGACGTCCTGGGGCAGTAGGGTCGTGTCCTGGGGCCTCAGAGACTTCACCGACTCAGGGCCAGGCGGTCGACCCTAGCCCTGGCGTCCTTCTTGGGAGCTTATAAAACGGACGACAAGCCTTACTCATCAGGTGTGTGGTGAGGTGCGGTGAGGTGAGGTGAGGTGAGGTGAGGAGTTAGGTGAGGTGAGGTGAGGTGAGGTTGGCTCCTTAGGTGGTGGAGGGAGGGAGGAAGGGAGGGTAGGGTGTAAGAGAGAGAGGGAAAGAGGGAGGTGGGGTGTGCAAGGAGGGAAGGAGGGGGGAGGGGGGGTGTACGAGAGGGAAGGAGGAGGGTGGGGTGTAAGAGGAAGGAGGGAGGGTGGGGTGTAGAGAGGGAAGGAGGAGGGAGGGTGGGGTGTAGAGAGAGAGAGGGAAGGAGGCGGAGGGTGGGGTGTAGAGAGGGAAGGAGGGAGGGTGGGGTGTAGAGGGAAGAAGGAGGGAGGGTGGGGTGTAGAAGGGAAGGAGGGAGGGTGGGGTGTAAGAGAAGGAAGGAGGGAGGGTGGGGTGTAAGGGAGGAGAGAGGTGTTCCTCAAGTCTAGTTTGTAATGGTGAAGGTGACAGTAGTATTGGTGGCAGTGGTAGTGGTGCTAGTGGTGGCAGTAATAGTGGTAGTGGTGGCAGTAATTGTGGTGCTAGTGGTGCAGTAATAGTGGTAGTGGTGGCAGTAATAGTGGTAGTGGTGGCAGTAATAGTGGTAGCGGTGGCAGTAATAGTGGTAGTGGTATAATAGTGGTGCTAGTGGCAGTGGTAGTGGTGATAGTGGCAGTTATAGTGGTAGTGGTGGCAGTAATAGGTGGTGCTAGGGTGGTCATAGTGGTGCTAGGTGGCAGTAATAGTGGTAGTGGTGGCAGTAATAGTGGCGCTAGTGGTGGCAGTGGTAGTGGTGCTAGTGGTGGCAGTTATAGTGGTAGTGGTGGCAGTAATAGTGGTGCTAGTGGTGGCAGTGTAGTGGTGCTAGTGGTGGCAGTAATAGTGGTAGTGGTGGCAGTAATAGTGGTAGCGGTGGCAGTAATAGTAGCGGTGGCAGTAATAGGTAGTGGTGGCAGTAATAGTGGTAGTGGTGGCAGTAATAGTGGTGCTAGTGGTGGCAGTGGTGGTAGTGGTGATAGTGGTGGCAGTTATAGTGGTAGTGGTGGCAGTAATAGTGCTAGTGGTGGCAGTGGTAGTGGTTAGTGGTGCAGTAATAGTGGTAGTGTGCAGTATATGGTGCTAGTGGTATAATAGTGGTAGTGGTGGCAATAGTGGTAGTGGTGGGCAGTATAGTGGTAGCGGTGGCATAATAGTGGTAGTGGTGGCAGTAATAGTGGTGCTAGGTGGTGGCAGTGGTAGTGGTGATAGTGGTGGCAGTTATAGTGGTAGTGGTGGCAGTATAGTGGTGCTAGTGGTGGCAGGTAGTGGTGCTAGTGGTGGCAGTAATAGTGGCGCTAGTGGTGGCAGTAATAGTGGTAGTGGTGGCAGTAATAGTGGTGCTCGTGGTGGTAATAGTGGTAGTGGTGGCAGTAATAGTGGTAGTGGTGGCAGTAATAGGTGCTCGTGGTGGCAGTAATAGTGGTAGTGGTGGCAGTAATAGTGGTAGTGGTGGCAGTAATAGGGGTGCTAGTGGTGGCGGTGCTAGTGGTGGCAGTAATAGTGGTAGTGGTGGCAGTAATGGTGTCAGTTTAATCAGACTTGGGCGACAGAAGTTAACAGACTGGCAGATAACTTCGTCACTCTGTCTTCGCCTGACAACACAACTCAGTGAAGTGGTTTGATTCCTCCCTTAAGTTTAATGTCTGTCTTTACCATAAGCTAGGCATTAAACCGTGGCATTAAACCCTGGCATTAAACCCTGGCATTAAACCCGGGCATTAAACCCGCATTAAACACTGGCATTAAACCCGCATTAAACCCTGGCATTAATCTTGGAATTAAACCCTGGCATTAAACCCTGACATTAAACCCTGGCATTAAACACTGGCATTAAACACTGCATTAAACCCTGGCATTAAACCCTGGCATTAAACACTGGCATCAAACCCTGGCATTAAACCCTAGCATTATACCATGGCAATAAACCCTGGCATTAAACCCTGGCATTAAACCCTGGCATTAAACCCTGGCATTAATCTTCGAATTAAAACCCTGGCATTAAACCCTGGCATGAAACCTTGGCATTAAACTGGCATTAAACCCTGCATTAAACCTGGCATTAAACCCTGGCATTAAACCCTGACATTAAACTCAAACACTACACTCTGCCAATTAGGGTGATAAGAATAAAAATAAGGAATAATTAGGGTGAGGAATCAGGGTGAAAATACGCGATTAGGGTGAAAATAGGAGGAATAAGGATGTAGCCAGGGTGTTGATAAGGCCTCACCCTTCAGTGTCTCACCACCACGACAAACGTTCAAACAGACACAAGTTCACTCGTACTCTTTTTCCAGCGAGTTGTTTTAACGAGTTTATTTCCTGAACGCCTGAGACAAAGATGAATGAATTAAATTGACATGATATAATTTAACTTACAACTGAAGTTATTAAATTTTAGGAGTTTTTATTTATTTTTGTTGTGAGAAATTAAATCGTTTCCTTATGTGTATTTTTCTAACAGTGAGTATTCCTTCACACACACACACACACACACACACACACACACACACACACACACACACACACACACACACGAGGACATTCCAGAAAAAAGTAAAACAAAAATTACAATAAAACTACCAAAACTTTTCTTACGACCAAAGTTTTTTTTCTCGTAAGATTTTAGGTAAAAAGTCATATCTATTTTGGGTCTTATGGAAAGTATAAATTTCTTTACAAAGTCTTATAGTTTCTGGAGGTGAAGCCTACGATTTCTCCTATCTCTCTCTCTCTTTCTCTTTCTCTCCCTCATTACTATCTATCTATCTATCTATCTATCCATCTATCCATCTATCTATCTATCTATCTATCTATCCTATCTATCTAACACCTTAGTACTTGATCTAACCCCTTGAGTACTGAATTAACCCCTTGAGTATGATAACCCTTTGGTACGATGACTTAACCCTGAATACGATGACTTAACCCTTGTTTATGATGACCTAATCCCCATTTCAACAGCTCCCATTCCCTAATCCTCCTTATTCCTCATTTCTTCCCCTATTATTTCCCCAATTCTCTATAACTCTCCATATCCCCATTAATTTCCCCATTATCTGACTCTCATCTCCCCGACCCTAACCCCATTACCTCAACCTCATTTTCTCCCTGTCTCTCTCTCTCTCCTCCCTATCATTTCCTTCTGCTCCTCTTCTCCCTCATCCACCTTTATACGTCCTTCTCCCCTCCCTCTCCTCCCCTTCCTCTTCTCCCCCTCCTCTCCCTTAATCACCCTCCACCGCCCACCCGCCATAACAGAGACCTCCATTAGCGTTAATAGTGAAATATCCCCTCCTCCCCCTCCCCCGAGAGGCCGACTTTGTGTCTCTGGACCCCAAAACTTGTCGGGTAGTTTAGGGATTGTTTCTGTCGGGAAATAATTACGTCGGGAGGATTTTACGACCCGACAAACTTTATTTCCTTTCATAATACATAAACCAAGACTACTGTAATTTTTTTTAGAGGGTTAAGGTGTACAGGTGTGGTGTGTGTGTGTGTGTGTGTGTGTGTGTGTGTGTGTGTGTGTGTGTGTGTGGTGTGTGTGTGTGTGTGTTGTGTGTGTGTGTGTGTGTGTGTGTGTGTGTGTGTGGGTTTACACAAGAAAAGTGCCTTGTTCAGCATTTTTCTTTCTTTTTATTTTGTGGGGAGAATACGTGTACACACACACACACACACACACACACACACACCCTTATACAGTTTAAAAAAGTCTAATTTACATTTCATTTTCTGTTCCCACTAAAGAGTCAATCACTGATATTATTCCTCATTATTAAAATCCTTCATAAACTCGTAAATAACGTCCATGAATCACTATATCACTTTCATATGCAATTAAATCACCTATATTCCTGGGTGATATAATGTATACATAAACACTCATGTGGATATACAGAATATATACGTATTACTGTATGCAATATTCTCACACAACACAATAGCGTCGTCGTGTATTTGCAATTGCAGGTCAGGTCAGGTCAGGTTAGGTTAAATCAAGACTATGCAGTGGCACTAGGTAGAGGCACTGGGTAATGGCACAACGTAGGAGCACTAGACGATCGAGGACTGTTGAGGAGTTGGCACACTAGTGAGTGCCAGATAGAGACCACCAACTTCTCCTCCTCTCCCTACCCCCCCTCTCTCTCCATTCTCTCCCCCTCTCTCAATTTTCCCCAATCTCTCTTCAATATTTTATCCTTCCTTCCTTCCCTTTCCTTTCATTTTCCTTCGTCATCTTTATCATTTTTCCTTTCCTTCTCTCTACCTTCCCTCTTTCATTCTCCTCCCACCCTCTCTTCTCCTCCACCTTCAACCTCCACCCTTCCATCCTCCACCCTTTCCATCCTCCACCCTTCATCCTCCACCCTTCCATCCTCCACCCTTTCCATCCTCCACCCTTCCATCCTCCACCTTCCATCCTCCACCCTTCCATCCTCCACCCTTCCATCCTCCACCCCTTCCATCCTCCACCCTTCATCCTCCACCCCTTCTCCCTCCACCCCTTCCATCCTCCACCCTTCCTCCACCCTTTCCATCCTCCACCCTTCATCCTCCACCCTTTCCACCCCTTCCTGTTCCAGATAAAAACAGCGTTGTGTGTTCTCAGAAAAAGTCGTAAGTTAAATTTGTCTCTCAAATGGTTCACTGTGTGTATGGCGGGTACTGCACTTGACCTTTCACTTCCTCATCTGTAAAGTTTGGTTCACATTTACAGCTGGTTGGCGACCTAAGGACACAAGAGCGTTATAACCACTCGACCACCGTTGCAGTAATTACATCGTATTTAATTCTAATTAGATATTGGTTTTAGTCTTAAGCCAAACTTTTTAATGCTAGGGAGGAGGGAGGGAGGGAGGGAGAGGAGAATGAAAGGAGGAAGAGGACATGGGAGAGAAGAAAGTTGACTGCTTCTATCTTTCCCTCACTTAATCCCTCCCTCTTTATTTCCCTTCCCTGCTGCCTCTCTTAGTATGTATGTAAGGGGTTCTTTTGCTGTGTGCGTGTGTGTGTGTGTGTGTGTGTGCGTGTGTGTGTGTGTGTAGAGCTACTGCATGACAGCCATCACATTGTCAATAATAAAGTCAGGTACACTTTTACACCAGGGTCGACTGGTAGTGCCTCGAGGATCGAACCAGGGACTTAGGACAGGAAGTGAGTGCTGTATCACTCACCCACCAACCCTATACTATAAATGTATAAAAAAAAAAACACCACAAAATCATTTCATCCTTCAATCCTTCATTAACCAACAGACAAACAAACAAACATCAACACGAGGCCAATTAATCCAGCATCCTATTGGGGGGGAGTAGAGAGGTGGAGGTTGGGTGGGAGGAAGGGGAGGGTAGGAGGAGGATGGGAAGAGAGGTGGGAGGAGTGGGGAAAAGAGGTGGGGAGGGAGAGGTGTGGGAGGAGAGTGGGAGGAAAGAGGAGTGAAAGTGGGAGGAGAGTGGGAGGAGAGGGTGGGAAAAAGTGGGAGGAGAGGGGGGTGGGAGGAGTGGGAGGAGAGGTGGAAAAAGGGGGTGGGAGGAGTGGGAGGAGTGGAAAGAGGTGGAGGAGGGGGTGGGAGGAGAGGGGGTGGAAAAAGAAGGTGGGAGGTGGGAGGAGAGGGTGGGATGAGAGGAGGAGGAGGAGAGTGGGAGGAGGGAAGGATGGGAGGTGGAGGAGGGTGAGTTGAGTTTTAATTAAGCGTTAATTAGTAAGTTTAATCCAGGTTACAAAGTTACTACTGAATACATAGGCTCTGAGGAAGGGGAAAGGAGAGGAAAGAGGGAGGAAGGGGGTAAAGGTGAGGGAAGAGAATTATCTGTGGTGTCCTTCCCTTCCTTCCTCTCTCTCTCTCTCTCTTAACCTTTTAAAAGTCTTGTGATAATATGTTAAAATTGCCTCACGTTAATATGGTCATTATGTTTCTTCACACGTCGTTAAAAGTGATTCTTGTTAAACTTGTTAATACTGGTGTTAACACTGAAATTTTATGGTTAATACTGACTCATGTTAAAATGTAAAAACAGGTTCACGTTATCCTAACCTGACCTGACCTAACCTAACCCTATAATACTTCTCAAGGTCATCTACTAACATGTGCAAACCTCCATTAATTTAACATATTAAATTAACTCTCCCATATTACCTTACTGAAACATCACTAATTAACTCTAAAGGTTAATTACCAGGTGAACTGATGTCCAAATTAACTAAGGTGAGTTAAAAGGTAAGATAATTGCTAGTTAATTACTGAGGCTAATTATATATACCTGTTTTAACTACCTGGAGGATGAGGGAGTGACCAGCCTTCATACCTGGAGTGAAGGATGAGGGAGTGACCAGCCCTGATACCTGGAGTGAAGGATGAGGGAGTGACCAGCCCTCATACCTGGAGTGAAGGATGAGTGTGACCAGCCCTCATACCTGGGTGAGGATGAGGTGACCCAGCCCTCATACGTGGAGTAAAGTATGGGGAGTGACCAGCCCTCATACCTGGGTGGAGGGTGAGGTGACCAGCCTCATACCTGGGTGGAGGATGGGGGTGACCAGTCCTCATACCTGGGTGAAGTATGGGGGTGACCAGCCCTCATAACCTGGAGTGGAGGATGAGGGAGTGACCAGCCCTCATACCTGGAGCCAGGGATGAGGAAGTGACCAGCCCTCATACGTGGAGTAAAGTATGAGGGAGTGACCAGCCCTCATACCTAGAGTCAGGGATGAGGGAGTGTGACCTAGAGGCTAGGGTCAGGGAGATCAGGTAAATACCACACATTGTTTAAAGCAGAAACTCAAACGCATTGAGGAAGTAAAGTTAGTTTACCTGTGTTTACCCTTCAAGACTGGTGAGGCTTCAAGTAAACTTCCAGGTAGTGATACACTTAGTTACCTGAGTTTACCAGTCAACATTGGGGAGCGTTTCTTTTTTTCAGTTAGACTCCTACACAGAGTCATTTATGGAGTTTACGTAGGTTAAAGCCTTATAGCTAGTATGTGAGGTTGAAGGTAAACTCCCATACAGAGGAATAGTTTACGTAGGTTTAAAGTCAATAGGTGAGCTAGATTACAGGTAGTAAACTCATCTACCAGAGTGACATACATATACGAACAGTTTACAGAGTTGACACCAATAGTGTACATTATATTAAATGTAAACTCGTTTAATAGCCAGATGACACATTTTCAAATTAAACAAATAACTGTAAACTAAAATATAAGGTATTCACACATTAATTAAAAAAAGGTGACAGGTATACGGGGAACAGTTCAAGAAAAAGGTAATATAAGTGAAGGTAAACTAACGGAGGAAACTCAGACCTTCACGGAAGTTTACATTGAAAACCCATTAAATTATACACACGAACGAACACATCTGAAACATTTAACATAGTCGTCATTGGGGTATTTTTCCGACATGAGATTGAACAGCTTGAGCATCTTCACCGTAAAGCAACCAATGAGAACGAAGCATCAGTGAAAGGGACAGTTTACAGTGGCAGAGGACCAATGTTTACCCGAGCCACGATGGGTTCCCGTAAGCTGTGGGCGTCACATCCTCGACTTTTCAACTCAGATGTTTGTAAACAATGATTTTGGCGGGAAAATCTTAAAAAAGGAGGGGAGGGAGGAGACATACAGAAACCCCGATAGTATGAACCTTCATACACCCCTCCCTACTCTCCTCCTTTGGGAAATTCATATCCCCTTTCCCTTTCCCTTAGCTACACAATATATACAAAATCTACATATGTAACCTCAATACAGAACCCCTGGGAGGAAGGAGGGGGAGAGAAGACGGAGGAGGAAGGGAGGTGAGGTAGGGAGGGAGGGTAGGGAGGAGGAGGGAGGGAGGTGAGGTAGGGAGGGAGGTGGAAGAGGCAGGAGGGTGGCATCTGGACATGTGTTTCCCTCCTCACTTCCTCTCATGATTCCTGGACATGAGCAAATGTTAGCAGATACGTGGACATGATCACCTCTCTCTCTCTCTCTCTCTCTCTCTCTCTCTCTCTCTCTCTCTTTCATTAACTCTCCCTTCATCGTCTTTTATTCCTCTTCCCACATTCATAAAGTTTCCCGACTGTTTGTGTATCAGAAATTGATATGAATTTTGGCCAAGTTTGTTGTTATTCTATCTATCTATCTATCTATCTATCTATCTAGTCTGTCTGTCTGTCTGTCTGTCTGTCTGTCTGTCTGTCTGTCTGTCTGTCTGTCTGTCTCTCACTGAATCTTAATGTACACATTTAAATTAGTTCTTCCTTGATAGGCAAATATTTCCTCCCTTTCCTCTTCTCCTGAATTATTATCTCTATCTCTCTCTCTCCCTCTTCCTTCTTCCGTTTTAATTAAGATTTCTATTTCAATCATTCCCATATTTATCTTCTCTCACATTCTCTCTTTCTCTTATTCAATTTCCTCTTTGTCTACTTTTTATTTTTGTTTATCTTCTGGACAGGTGTACATGTGCCCTTCTAACACCTAACACCTGTAATTAATTTGTCTTTATAATTTGGTCACCTGAGAACACCTGTAATTTGATTGGCTGTAAGGAAATCAGGTAACCCATAACATCTGTAATCAGTGAAATCTGAAATATGGGTCATATTACATAACTCTGAGCAGGTGTAGTGGTACCAAGTGAGTGCCAATACACCTGTAATTAACACATGTGACGTAGAGGTCATACAGGTAAGTGAGCAGAGACCAGCTACCCGTAGGAGGTGGCCATTCTGACGTCACCTTGATGAGCCGATACTAATGACTCTTGTCCCGCCCAGGTGTGAGAGAGAGAGAGAGAGAGAGAGAGAGAGAGAGAGATGAACAGAGATGCACACACACACACACACACACACACACACACACACACACACACACACACACACACACACACACACACACACACACACACACACACACACACACAGAAGGAAGGATGGAAACAAAGATTCTATTCTATCAGCAAGCCATTAGCCATACACCATGGGTACAGGATCTGGTGAGAGGAGGGAGGTGAGGGAGGGAGGAGGTGAGGGAGGAGGAGGAGGAGGAAGGTGAGGTGAGGAGGAGGTGAGAAGGGGGATGATGGGAGATGTGGGGATGAGGTGAGGGGTGTGGGGAGAGGAGGGAGGGAGGTGGGGGGAGATGAGGGGAGGTGAGGGAGGGGGAGATGGGGTGGGGGGGGTGGGGGAGGAGAGGGGAGATGATGGGAGATGTGGGAGATGGGGTGAGAAGAATGGTGTGGTGAGGGAGGAGATGTGGTGAAAGGGGAGATGTGGGGGAGATGAGGTGAAAAGGGGAGATGTGGGGAGATGAGGTGAAAGGGGAGATGTGGGGGAGGTGTGGGGAGGGAAAGAGGGGAGAATGGGGCTGTTAGAAGGGAGAAAGAGGAGGGGGAGAGGAGGGAGGGAGAAAGAGGGAAGGGAAGAAGGAAGAAAGGAGGGATGAAGAAGGGATGCGAGGAGAGGAGAGGTAATAAGGTGTGAAGAAGATAAGTGAGATGAAAGGAAGGGGGAAAAGAGATTGGTATAAGCAATAATGGCGACTCAATTTGTCTTAAAAACTTTTCTCGGATAATTGATCATTCCTCCCTTCATTATCTTCTTTTTCCCCCTTCCTCTCTTTATTTCCCTTGTCTTATCTCTCTTCTCTTTCTCTACTCTCCCTTCCCCATCTCTCTCTTCTTTCTCTACTCTCCCTTATCCCCCTCTCTCTCTCTCTCTCACAGATACTGGCTCTTGATTGGCTGTTGATACTGTGTGGTGAGTAATTACGATCCAATGATTGGCTCTCAGTTGTTGTCTTTTCTGAGTGTTTCATGACTAACTTACGATCCTTTGAAAATCCGTAGTTTTGTCGTAAGTTAAGTGAGCCAGTTACAGACGTTCTCACACCTTAAGTTACGGTAGAAAGTTTATCTTACGATCCTTTGGGAATTCATCCAAGAGTTAGATACGATATTAAGTCTCCAGTTAAGGGTAAATATTTTATCTTACGACCTTTTGAGACTAGGACTTAGGGGCTGGTGAAGGGGAGGTAGGGGACTGGTGAGAAGGGAAGGAGAGGCTGGTGAAGGGGAGTGGGGACTGGTGAGAAGGGAAGGAGAGGCTGGTGAAGGGAGGGAGTTGAATTGAATTGTAACAGTTTATTTAGCAGAAAACACAGATACAAGTGGATAATAATAACAATATTAACATGGCTGAGCCAGTTGAGAACCCAGAGCTCTCCTGCAGGCACCTGATATACTGTATACTATATAGTTATCTCAAGGAAGTATTATGTAACAGTTAATAACATCTGGAATAGTACAATAGCATGGTGGTAATAAGTACATCTCATAATGTTACTGTACAACATAGGTTGTACAGTAATGGAATGAACAAGAGAGAGCTGTCAGGATTATGTCTAATTGTCAATTATGTTTATTGCAATGGTAATTACTTATCTATTTACATGATAATTTCCGATAAAACGGTTTGATGGTACAATAAAAGCAGGTACTGTAAATATAGTAAGTGATACAAAAATATTAATACTTCGACAATAGAGGCTGGTGAGAGGAGGGCTGGTGAGAGGGAGGCTGGTGAGGAAGGCAGGGGACTGAGTGAGAGGAGGGCGGTGAGAGGGAGGGCTGGTGAGAGGGAGGCTGGTGAGGAGGGAGGGCTGGTGAGGCGGGGGCTGGTGAGAGGGGAGGGGCTGGTGAGGAGAAAGGGCTGGTGGGGAGAGATAAAGGGGGCTGGTGAGAGGGAGGGCTGGTGGTGAGAGGCGGGGGGCTGGTGAGAGGGGAGGGGCTGGTGAGAGGGAGGCTGGTGGGGAGGGGCTGGTGAGGAAGGCGGGGGGCTGGTGAGAGGGAGGGGGCTGGTGAGAGGGAGGGCTGGTGAGAGGGGGCTGGTGAGAGGGCTGGTGAGAGGCGGGGGCTGGTGAGAGGGGAGGGGCTGGTGAGAAAAGGGCTGGTGAGAGAGATAAAAGGGGCTGGTGGAGAGGGATAAAGGGGGCTGGTGAGAAGGAGGGAGGGACGGTGAGGAGGGTAAGGGGACTGGTGAGGAGGGATAGAAGGGGCTGGTGAAAGGGATATAAGGGGCTGGTGAGAGGAGGGGTTGGTGAAGGGAGTCGAGGGACTGGTGAGAGAGGGAGGGGGCTGGTAGGACAGGGGGCTGGTGAGAGGGAGAGAGGAGGGCTGGTGAGAGGTTGTCAGTTGCAGCTGTGACTTATATAAGTGAGATATTAATATGGATACGTGACCCTGTATAGTATTACTTGTATGGTGACACCTGTATGGTGACCCTTGTATGATCACCCTGTATGGTCACCCCTGTATTGTCACCCCTGTATGGTGACCCATGTATGGTGACCAGTATGGTGACCTCTGTATGGTGACTACTGTATGGTGTTGCCTGTATGGTGACTATCGTATGGTGACCCTGTTTGGTGACCCTGTATGGTGACCTGTATGGTGACTAGAGTATGGCGACTCCTGTATGGTGACTCCTGTATAGTTTACCCTGCATGGTGACTATTGAATGGTGACCTGCATGGTGACTATTGTTTGGTGACCCCTGTATGGTGGCTATAGTATGGTGACCACTGTATGGTGACTAAGTATGGTGACTCTGGTGTTGCCTGTATGGTGACTATCGTATGGTGACCCCTGTTTGGTGACCCTGTATGGTGACCCCTGTATGGTGACTAGAGTATGGTGAGTCCTGTATGGTGACTCCTGTATAGTTTACCCCTGCATGGTGACTATTGTTTGGTGACTGCATGGTGACTATAGTATGGTGACCACTGTATGGTGACTCCTGTATGATGACTCCTATATGGTGACTCCTGTATGGTGACTCCTGTATGGTGACCCCAGTATGGTGACCCCTGTATTCTACTTCTTTCCCTCCTCCTCCTCGTCCATTCTCTCAGTCCTCCTACTCCTCTCCCTCCTCCTTCTCCTCTCTCCACCTCCTCCTACTACTTTCTCTCCTCCTCCTCTTCCTACTTCGCTCTCTCCTCCTAATCCTACTGCTCCTCTCTCCCCTCTCCTCCCTTCCTCCCCCTCCTCCTCCTCCTACTCCTCTTTCTCCTCCTCCACTAAACGCTTCACGGTTATGGCTCGAGAATATCTACACTGAGATTAACGCCAACAGCAGGATTCTAAATGATGCCCCGATAACCTGTGTGTTGGAGCCCACCTGTGTGTTGGAGCCAAACTGTGTGTTGGAGCCCACCTGTGTGTTGTAGCCCACCTGTGTGTTGGAGCCCACCTGTGTGTTGGAGCCCACCTGTGTGTTGGAGCCCACCTGTGTGTTGGAGCCAAACTGTGTGTTGGAGCCCACCTGTGTGTTGTAGCCCACCTGTGTGTTGGAGCCCACCTGTGTGTTGGAGCCCACCTGTGTTGGAGCCCAAATGTGTTGGAGCCCTGCCAGTACACAGCCTCTTTACCATCAAGACTCCTGCTGCGCCTTCTAGTGGCAACAAACGGTAACTGGGTGCTTCGTGGGCCCAGTCTAGACCAGCAGGGGATTTCATATTAACAGTAGGCCCCAGAGAGACAGCGCATGGGCCCACTGGCATGTGGACACGTCCTGGCGCCTTGTGGATTATCCTAGGTAGGTTTAAGGCTACGGGAGTAAACCCCGAACGAAAAATCTGCGGTGGAGCCCCGCATCAGGCAGACATGCTTACAGACCAACAAGACCCCAACGACCCTTCTGGATACCGGCACAAATGCGCATCCTGAAAGAAGAACTGCCCTTGTGGCAAAAGAGCTGGCTAGGTATAACAACGACATAGCAGCCATTAGTGAGTCCCGGTTCTCAGACGAGGGTCAACTCACAGAACGGGGGTCTGGCTATACCTTCTTCTGGAAGGGTAAGCCTGCTGCAGAGAGAAACAGCATTTATGGAGTTGGCTTTGCCATCTCATAACACATCCTACACAGGCTACCCGAAATGCCTATTGGGATCAACGAGCGCCTCATGATGCTTCGAGTCCCACTGAACCACTCACGGCATGCCTTTTTCATCAGTGCATATGCATCCAACACTGGATGCAGAGGATGATAATCAAGGAGGCCTTTTACACCGACCTCGACAGAGTGCTAACCTCTAACCCCAGAGAAGATAAGGTTGTGCACCTTGGTGACTTCAATCCCAGAGTTGGCAGAGATGCTGACATTTGGCAGGGAACCACAGGGAGAAACGGACGAGGCAAGTGTAAACCCAACGGCCTACTCCTCCTCAGCAAGTGTGCTGCACACAACCTCACTATCAACAATTCCTTGTTTAGGCAGGCCGACAAATTCAAGGGTTCGTGGCAACACCCACGACCCAAACACTGGCATCTCATTGACTACATCATTGTCAGAGAAAGAGATCGCCGAGATGTCCTCATCACCCATGCCTTGCGTGGCTCAGACCACTGCGACACTGATCATCGGCTCGTCAGAGCCAAGCTCTCACTTCACGTCGCCCCAAAACGGCGAGGCAGCAAGCCTCTAGAAGAGGTTTTAACAATAAGCGTCTGGAGGATCCAGCGGTAGCACATGCTTTCAGAGAGCAGCTCGAAGAAGGGCTGATAAACAGCCTGACAACGAACAACCCAAATCTCGGTACCGAATGGGATACTCTAAACACTATCATGACAAAAACCTGCAGAGACCCTTGTCCAGATCGAAAGAATACACCAGGACTGGTTTGATGAAAATGACCAGGCAATCAATGTACTCATCAATGATAAACGTGCTGCTTTAACTGGCTAGCAGAACAACTTTTAGTTTCGGACCAAAGCTGATACCTTCCGCAAGAAGAAAGCTGTGACCCAGCGGGAACTTCGCAATCTAAAGAATGACTGGTTTAAAAATAAGCGTGTGAAACACAGAAATTGTAGATAAGCACAAGATGCACGAATTTTTTATTTCCACAAAAACATTTAATGGGCCAAACACTTCTGGCGCAGCCCCCTCCTCTCATCCGACACTAACTCCATAATTAAAGACGATGAAAGCCTCCTTCAGCGCTGGAAAGAGCACTTCCATTCACTGCTCAACTGAAACACTGATGTGGATGTCCTGACTACCCGGCAGGTCCCTCAGCATCCAGAGCTGACCCACCTCAGCTATCCTCCATCCCTGGATGAGGTAGCTACTGCCATCAAACAGATGAAAAATAACAAAGCCT
Source organism: Homarus americanus (assembly GCF_018991925.1). Taxonomy (NCBI): domain Eukaryota; kingdom Metazoa; phylum Arthropoda; class Malacostraca; order Decapoda; family Nephropidae; genus Homarus; species Homarus americanus. The sequence continues at coordinate 70,511 of NW_024734548.1, read as the reverse complement.
CAGGGCCTGATGGAGTCCCAGCCGAGCTGTATAAAGCAGGAGGACCTCTGCTTACCAGCAGTCTCCACTCTCTCCTGGAGAATATATGGGAAACAGAGGAGATCCCCCAAGCTCTTAAAGACGCCTCCATAGTCAATATTTATAAGAACAACGGAGACCGGTCAGACTGTGGCAACTACCATGGGATCTCGCTGCTGTCCGTTGCAGGCAAGATTATTGCCTCTCAGAATCTCAATGTGGCTTTAGACCATCACGTGACACCACTGACATGATCTTTGCTGCCTGCCAGATAGAGGAAAAGTGCAGAGAACAGCGTTGTGACCTGTACATGGCTTTCAACGACCTAACGAAGGCCTTCGACTCGGTCAACAGGGAAGCCCTCTGGTGGACCCTCAGCCGTTTTGGCTGCCCCAAAAAATTCATCGCCATTGTGAGGCAACTCAACGATGGCATGAGCGGCAGTGTCTTGCACAATGGCACCCATTCTGAGTTCTTCCCCATCCAAACGAGGGTTAAACAAGGATGTGTACTGGCACCAACTCTCTTTTCCATTTTCTTGGCTGTCTTCCTTACTCATGCCAGTGTCAATTTAGCCGGCGGGGTGGACATCGAGCACCTGATGAAGGGAAAGAAGCTGCCACCGCCCCTCCCGCACTCGATCTAGCCCTCCACATGTGCAACATCTGTGAACGACTCTGCCGGTCCCGTATCGGCCTCTTTAGTCACCTCAAAACTCACCAATGAAGGTGACATCCCTAGTAACTCATATCATTCTATCTTAGCTGGATGATCGTCATAATCGATTCTAAGCGACAGCAAAGTAGTAGTAGTAGTACCTGTGTGTTGGAGCCTATCTATCTATCTATCTATCTTTCTATCTATCTATCTATCTATCTATCTATCTATCTCCTCCTTTCTTTCTTTCCATTTCCTCTTTCCTTTCCATCAATCCACATCTTTCTCTTTTCACCCTTCCACCCCTTTTTCTCTTCCTCCCCTCTTTCTCTTACTCATTTATTTCCCTCAGTCTCTCCCTATCTCTCTCTCTCCGTCTCTCTCAGGCAAAACATCCAAAGGCGATAAGAGACTTTGGTGAGTTTTAATGTTGCTATCTCTCTATCACACACACACACACACACACACACTCACACTCACACACACACACACACACACACACACACACACACACACGCGCAATTAAAACTCGTTAAAACAAATTACCAGATAATAAAGAGTGTAACATCCGCCTAATTAGAAGCAGGTATGATTACAGGTGAATCAGTGTTTACCCAGAGGCTCTCTCTCTCTCTCTCTCTCTCAGGGCTTTGGGTTTCGGACCCAAGGCTAATAAACACACACACACACACACACACACACACACACACACACACACACACACACACACATACACACACACACACATACACACACACACACACACACACACACATACACACACACACACACACACACACACACACACACACACACACACACACACACACACATATCTCACTTCCTCTTACTATATCTCCACTACTCTTACACCACTATATCTCCACTACACTTACACACTATATCTCCACTACACTTCCACCACTATATGCTCCACTACACTCACACTATATCTCCACTACACTTCCACCACTATATCTCCACTACACTTACGCCACTATCTCCAGTACTCTTGCACCACTATATCTCCACTACACTCACTACACTATCTCCACTACACTTACACCACTATATCTCCACTACACTCACTACACTATCTCCACTACACTTACACCACTATATCTCCACTACACTTCCACCACTATATCTCCACTACTCTTACACCACTATCTCCACTACACTTACACCACTATATCTCCACTACTCTTACACCACTATCTCCACTACACTTACACTACACTATCTCCACTACACTTACACCACTATATCTCCACTACACTTACACCACTATATCTCCACTACTCTTATACCACTATCTCCACTACACTTACACTACACTATCTCCACCTACCAATAAACCAGAGATGTTCCCAATACAAAATGGATCACGTGGCATTGAAAGTACAGAGGTGACCCAGATGTAATTGATATTGAAGCTGCCTTACTAAATAACACAATGACTTTCAGATAAATCGAGGACGTGTCAGAGGTATTGATGACAAATGGCTGTGTGTGTGTGTGTGTGTGTGTGTGTGTGTGTGTGTGTGTGTGTGTGTGTGTGTGTGTGTGTGTGTATTCTGACATTGAACAACAAACAAACCTTGTGTGTTCTATTGGTGGCTGAACAAATACACTTCTGTTTTGTTATAACTGATGAACAAACAAACACACTATATTCTAAACTTTGTTCCAGGAAAATATGAACAAATATATTCTGTTTTCGCCTAAAAACTGAACAAAATTACTTTGGGTGTTCAATACCGTATTCATTTGTTCTACTAATAACTGAACAAATCGTACCCAATGTTAATCAAAGTATGAACAATTATGTTATTGTTATACAGTGAACAAACAGATCAAGGTGATGGAGAGTCTTAGTGAGATAAACAGAACAACAGGTGAGAAAAACAGATCAACAGGTGAGAAAAACAGATCAACAGGTGAGAAAAACAGATCAACAGGTGAGATAAACAGATCAACAGGTGAGATAAACAGATCAACAGGTGAGATAAACAGATCAACAGGTGAGATAAACAGATCAACAGGTGAGATAAACAGATCAACAGGTGAGATAAACAGATCATTAGGTGAGATAAACAGATCAACAGGTGAGATAAACAGATCAACAGGTGAGATAAACAGATCAACAGGTGAGATAAACAGATCAACAGGTGAGATAAACAGATCAACAGGTGAGATAAACAGATCAACAGGTGAGATAAACAGTTCAACAGGTGAGATAAACAGATCAACAGGTGAGATAAACAGATCAACAGGTGAGATAAACAGATCAACAGGTGAGATAAACAGATCAACAGGTGAGATAAACAGATCAACAGGTGAGATAAACAGATCATTAGGTGAGATAAACAGATCAACAGGTGAGATAAACAGATCAACAGGTGAGATAAACAGATCAACAGGTGAGATAAACAGATCAACAGGTGAGATAAACAGATCAACAGGTGAGATAAACAGATCAACAGGTGAGATAAACAGTTCAACAGGTGAGATAAACAGATCAACAGGTGAGATAAACAGATCAACAGGTGAGATAAACAGATCAACAGGTGAGATAAACAGATCAACAGGTGAGATAAACAGATCAACAGGTAGAGATAAACAGATCAACAGGTGAGATAAACAGATCATTAGGTGAATAAACAGATCAGCAGGTGAGACAAACAGATCAACAGGTGAGATAAACAGATCAACAGGTGAGATAAACAGATCAACAGGTGAGATAAACAGATCAACAGGTGAGATAAACAGATCAACAGGTGAGATAAACAGATCACAGATCAACAGGTGAGACAAACAGATCAACAGACAGGTTTATAGACGGAGAAATACTGTATGTTTGTGACAGTAACCCTACTATTGTGAACTGTTACTATATTGACAGAAGGTCTCTCTCTCTCTCTCTCTCACACACACACACACACACACACACACACACACACACACACACACACACACACACACACACACACACACACACACACACACACATTTTGGATTGCACTATCTGAAGAAGAATAAAAATAAGAAGGAAGCAGCAGTTATTTTTCGAGAGAAAGAGACCCCTGCCCTTCACACTCACACACAATCCATCAACCTCCTCCTTCCCTCCTTCCTTCCCTCCCTCAGCGCCAGTACTGTGTGTGTGTGTGTGTGTGTGTGTGTGTGTATACTCACTTCACCTGTGCGTATGTCTGTGTAGTCTCACCTCACAGCCATTAAGTTAACAGACACCTGAGCCATCACAGCCATAAAGTTATGAGCCATAGAGCCAGTCTGTTAGAGTTAACGAGATCAGTTAAGAACATAGTTGTGAGTATTGTGACCCGGGATGACCTAACATTAGCAAACAGACGAGTCTTTAGTGGCCGGAGTGGGAGAGTGAGGAGGAGGCAGTAAGAAATGGGAGTGGGGTAAAGAGAGAAAAGGGAAAGGCTAAGCAGAGGGAGGTGGGGTGGGGTGAGTAGAAGTGGGATGGGAGGGGAGTGGGAGGTGGGAGGTAAGAGATAAGGTGAGAGGAGAAACTAAGCAGAGGGAGGTGAGGGGTGGGGTGGGAGTAAGAGAGTGGGATGGGAGTGGGAGGGAGTGGGAGGTAAAGAGATAAAGGAGGAGAGGGAGGAAACTAAGCAGGAGAGGTGAGGAGTGGGGTGGGAGTAAGAGGGAGTGGGATGGGAGTGGGAGGAGTGGGAGGGAGTAGGATGAGGTGGAGGAAAGATAGGAAGGTGATAAATAATAGAGTAATTAGAGAGGGTAGTGGAGCTGTTGAAGGAGTGAAACAAAGGGAGTGAGGGGAGAGGGAGGAAGGGAGGGAGGAGGGAGGTTAGTGAGAGGAGGGAAGAGGTGGAGGTGAGGTCGAGGAAAAAGAGGAGTGGGGAAGGAGAACTATTTGTGACAATAAAACAACAAAAACTGCAACAACAACAACAACAACGAATGTCAAGGAATTAATGAAGATGTCAGGTGTCATTAAAGGTGTCAAGGTGTCATTAAAGGTGGCAGGTGTCATTAAGGTGGCAGGTGTCATTAAGGTGGCAGGTGTCATTAAAGGTGGCAGGTGTGTGTCATTAAAGGTGTCAGGTGTCATTAAAGGTGGCAGGTGTCATTAAAAGGTGGCAGGTGTGTCATTAAAGGTGGCAGGTGTGTCATTAAAGGTGCCAGGTGTCATTAAGGTTCCAGGGTGTCATTAAAGGTTGGCAGGTGTCATTAAAGGTGGCAGGTGTGTAATTAAAGGTGGCAGGTGTGTCATTAAAGGTGGCGGTGTCATTAAGGTGGCAGGTGTCATTAAAGGTGTCAGTGTGTGTCATTAAAGGTGGCAGGTGTCATTCAAGGTGAGGTGTCATAAGGGTGGCAGGTGTCATTAAAGGTGGGTGTGTCATTAAAGGTGGGAGGTGTCATTAAAGGTGGCAGGTATCATTAAGGTGGCAGGTGTGTCATTAAAGGTGGGAGTGTGTCATTAAAGGTGGCAGGTGTCATTAAAGGTGGCAGGTGTGTCATTAAAGGTGGCAGGTGTGTCAATTAAAGGTGGCAGGTGTGTCATTAAGGTGCCAGGTGTCATTAAGGTGCCAGGTGTCATTAAAGGTGGTAGGTGTCATATGGTGGCAGGTGTGTTATTAAGGTGGCAGGTGTTATTAAAGGTGGCAGATGTCATTAAAAGGTAGCAGGTGTCATTAAAAGGTGCCAAGGTGTGTCATTAAAGGTGGCGAGTGTCATTAAAGTGGCAGGTGTGTCATTAAAGGTGGCAGGGTGTGTCATTAAAGGTGGCAGGTGTGTCATATAAAAGGTGGCAGGTGTGTCATTAAAGGTGGCAGGTGTGTCATTAAGGTGCCAGGTGTCATTAAAGGTGGCAGGTGTGCATTAAAAAGGTGCCAGGTGTGTCGTTAAAGGTGCCAGGATGTCATTAAAGGTGTCAAGGTGTCATTAAAGGTGGCATGTGTGTCATTAAAAGGTGGCAGGTGTGTCATTAAAGGTGGCAGGTGTGTCATTAAATGTGTCAGGTGTCATTAAGGTGCAGGTGTCATTAAAGGTGCCAGGTGTCATTAAAGGTGGCAGGTGTCATTAAAGGTGTCAGGTGTCATTAAAGTTGCCAGGTGTCATTTAATTGTCAGGTGTCATAAAGGTGGCAGGTGTGTCATTAAAGGTGGCAGGTGTCATTAAAGGGTGCAGGTGTGTCATTAAAGGTGGCAGGTGTCATTAAAGGTCAGGTGTGTCATTAAAGGTGCCAGAGTGTCATTAAAGGTGTCAGGTGTGTCATTAAGGTGTCAGGTGTCATTAAAGGTGCCAGGTGTCATTACAGGTGTCAGGTGTCATTAAAGGTGCCAGGTGTGTCATTAAAGGTGCCAGGTGTGTCATTAAAGGTGTCAGGTGTCATTAAAGGAGGCAGGTGTCATTAAGGTGTCAGGGTGTCATTAAAGGTGCCAGGTGTCATTAAAGGTGTCAGGTGTCATTAAAGGTGGCAGGTGTCATTAAAGGTTCCAGGTGTCATTAAAGGTGGCAGGTGTCATTAAAGGTGGCAGGTGTGTCATTAAAGGTTCAGGTGTCATTAAAAGTGGCAGGTGTCATTAAGGTGGCAGGTGTCATTAAAGGTTCCAGGTGTCATTAAAGGTGGCAGGTTTCATTAAAGGTGACAGGTGTCATTAAAGGTGGCAAGTGTCATTAAGGTGGCAGGTGTGTCATTAAAGGTTCCAGGTGTCTTTAAAGGTGGCAGGTGTCATTTAAGGTGCCAGGTGTGTCATTAAAGGTTCCAGGTGTCATTAAAGGTGTCAGGTGTCATTAAAGGTGCCAGGTGTCATTAAATGTGTCAAGGTGTCATTAAAGGTGTCAAGGTGTCATTAAAGGTGGTTTCCTTAGGTGGCAGGTGTCATTAAAAGTGGCAGGTGTGTCATAAAGGTGGCAGGTGTCATTAAAGGTGCCAGGTGTGTCATTAAAGGCTCCAGGTGTCATTAAAGGTGTCAGGTGTGTCATTAAAGGTGGCAGGTGTGTCATTAAAGGTGCCAGGTGTCATTAAAGGTGTCAAGGTGTCATTAAAGGTGTCAAGGTGTCATTAAAGATGGCAGGTTTCCTTAAAGGTGGCAGGTGTCATTAAAAGTGGCAGGTGTGTCATTAAAGGTGGCAGGTGTGTGTTATTAAAGGTGGCAGGTGTGTCATTAAAGGTGCCAGGTGTCATTAAAGGTGCCAGGTGTCATTAAGGTGTCAAGGTGTCATTAAAGGTGTCAAGGTGTCATTAACGGTGGCAGGTTTCATTAAAGGTGGCAGGTGTCATTAAAATTGGCAGGTGTGTCATTAAAGGTGGCAGGTGTCATTAAAGGTGGCAGGTGTGTCATTAAAGGTGGCAGGTGTGTCATTAAAGGTGGCAGGTGTGTCATTAAAGGTGCCAGGTGTCATTAAGGGTGGCAGGTGTGTCATTAAAGGTGCCAGGTGTCATTAAAGGTGGCAGGTGTGTCATTAAAGGTGCCAGGTGTGTCATTAAAGGTGCCAGGTGTCATTAAAGGTGCCAGGTGTCATTAAAGGTGCCAGGTGTCATTAAGTGTGGCAGGTGTGTCATTAAAGGTGTCAAGGTGTCATTAAAGGTGGCAGGTGTGTCATTAAAGGTGTCAAGGTGTCATTAAAGGTGTCAAGGTGTCATTAAAGGTGGCAGGTGGCCAAAGGTGCCAGGTGTCATTAAAGGTGGCAGGTGGTCATTAAAGGTGCCAGGTGTCATTAACGGTGGCAGGTGTCATTAAAGGTGGCAGGTGTGTCATTAAAGGTGCCAGGTGTCATTAAAGGTGCCAGGTGTCATTAAAGGTGCCAGGTGTCATTAAAGGTGGCAGGTGGTTATTGTGCTGTGCCAAGGTGTCATTAAAGGTGGCAGGTGTGTCATTAAAGGTGTCAAGGTGTCATTAAAGGTGGCAGGTTTCATTAAAGGTGGCAGGTGTGTTCAGTAGCAGGTGTGCCAAAGCTGTGCCAGGTGTCATTAAAGGTGCTAGGTGTCATTAAAGGTGGCAGGTGTTCATTAAAGGTGTCAAGGTGTCATAACGGTGGCAGGTGTGTCATTACAGGTGGCAGGTGTGTCATTACAGGTGGCAGGTGTGTCATTAAAGGTTCCAGGTGTCATTAAAGGTGTCAGGGTCATTAAAGGTGCCACGTGTCATTAAAGGTGGCAGGTGTCTAAAGGTGGCAGGTGTGTGTCATTACAGGTGGCAGGTGTGTCATTAAAGGTTCCAGGTGTCATTAAAGGTGTCAGGTGTCATTAAAGGTGCCAGGTGTCATAAAGGTGGCAGGTGTGTCATTAAAGGTTCCAGGTGTCATTAAAGGTGTCAGGTGTCATTAAAGGTGCCACGTGTCATTAAAGGTGCCAGGTGTCATTAAAAGTGTCAAGTGTCATTAAAGGTGTCAAGGTGTCATTAAAGGTGCCAGGTGTCATTAAAGGTGTCAGGTGTCATTAGATGCGTCAGGTGTCATTAAAGGCAGGTGTGTCAAAAGGTGCCAGGTGTCATTAAAGGTGGCAGGTGTGTCATTAAAGGTGCCAGGTGTTATTAAAGGTGTCAGGTGTCATTAAAGGTGGCAGGTGTCATTTAAGGTGGCAGGTGTGTCATTAAAGGTGCCAGGTGTCATTAAAGGTGCCAGGTGTCATTAAAGGTGCCAGGTGTCATTAAAGGTGGCAGGTGTACATAAAGGTGTCAAGGTGTCATTAGTGGCAGGTGTGTCATTAAAGGTGTCAAGGTGTCATTAAAGGTGGCAGGTTTCATTAAAGGTGGCAGGTGTGTCATTAAAGGTGGCAGGTGTGTGGCCAGTGTGGCAGGTGTGTCAAAGGTGCCAGGTGTCATTAGCTGCCAGGTGTCATTAAAGGTGGCAGGTGGCCATAAAGGTGTCAAGGTGTCATTAACGTGGCAGGTGTGTCATTACAGGTGGCAGGTGTGTCATTACAGGTGGCAGGTGTGTGTCATTAATGGTTCCAGGTGTCATTAAAGGTGTCAGGTGTCATTAAAGGTGCCACGTGTCATTAAAGGTGCAGGTGTCATTAAAGGTGGCAGGTGTCATTACAGGTGGCAGGTGTGTCACAAAGGTTCCAGGTGTCATTAAAGGTGTCAGGTGTCATTAAAGGTGCCAGGTGTCATTAAAGGTGCAAGTGCACAAGGTGGCAGGTGTGTCATAAAGGTTCCAGGTGTCATTAAAGGTGTCAGGTGTCATTAAAGGTGCCACGTGTCATTAAAGGTGCCAGGTGTCATTAAAAGTGTCAAGGTGTCATTAAAGGTGTCAAGGTGTCATTAAAGGTGCCAGGTGTCATTAAAGGTGTCAGGTGTCATTAAAGGTGTCAGGTGTCATTAAAGGTGGCAGGTGTGTCATTAAAGGTGCCAGGTGTCATTAAAGGTGGCAGGTGTGTCATTAAAGGTGCCAGGTGTTATTAAAGGTGTCAGGTGTCATTAAAGGTGGCAGGTGTCATTTAAGGTGGCAGGTGTGTTATTAAAGGTGCCAGGTGTCATAAAGGTGGCAGGTGTGTCATTAAAGGTTCCAGGTGTCAATAAAGGTGGCAGGTGTCAATAAAGGTGGCAGGTGTCATTAAAGGTTCCAGGTGTCATTAAAGTTGGCAGGTGTGTCATAAAGGTGACAGGTGTCATTAAAGGTGGCAGGTGTGTCATTAAAGGTGGAAGGTGTCAGGCAGGGCTTTGATATAAAGCAGACCTGAACATTCCCTCTCGCTCTGCCCGGACGCCACAATTATTGGCTGTCGATACGGCCACCAAATATTACACCCGGATGACCTGAGGCAACAATGACCGGATGGTGACCGGATGGTGACTGGATGATGACCGGATGGGATCAAAGCAAATACACACATACATACAAAGTGTAGGTATTGTGTGTGTGTGTGTGTGTGTGTGTGTGTGTGGAAGGTGTGTGAGAGGGTGAGAGGGAGAGAGAGTGAAGAAGGAGGAAGGAAGGAAGGAAGGAGGGAGGGAAGGAGGAAGGAAGGAAGGAGGGAGGGAAGGAAGGAGGTAGGGAAGGAGGGATGGAGGGAGAGAGTAATGCCTCCTTCTGCACATTCTATATTGGCTCTCCTCCAGGAATCACTAATTGCTGGAGACAGGAGTGTGGCTGTCTAGTGTGTGTGTGTGTGTGTGTGTGTGTGTGTGTGTGTGTGTGTGTGTGTGTGTGTGTGTGTGTGTGTGTGTGTGTGTGTGTGTGTGTGTGTGTGTGTGTGTGTGTGTGTGTGTGTGTGTGTGTGTGTGTGTGTGTGTGTGCACGGTCGAGGTCAGCCCTAAATATACAGCCCAACTGACCATCCTTCACGACACCGCCACCTCTTATCAGAGAGAGAGGGAAATGGATGGAGAGTAAGAATAATGATACACACACACACACACACACACACCACACACACACACACACGCGCACACACACACACACACACACACACACACACACACACACACACACACACACACACACACACACACACACACACACACACACACACCACACACACACACACACACACACACACACACACACACACACACACACACACACACACACACAGTCCTTTGGTGACATGACTCACAATCTTCCTTCCTGAGAGACTGCCAGTCTAAGTTGATGACTACCTGCCAGAGTGTCTGTCTACCTGCCTTCCACCCTACATACTTGACTACATACTTGACTACCTGCCAACCTAACCTAACCTAACCTAACCTAACCCTAACCTGCCCTGACCATCCTGTCTACCTGGCTGTTAACACCTCCTCTCCAACACTCCTCGACTGGACACACACAACTGCTGCAATTGGAGACGCAATCACCTGTTGTACTGTGTTATGGAATCTTGAGGTGAGAGAAGA